>NC_045605.1:63691870-63946870 GCF_009762305.2 Zalophus californianus
AGGCATTTGTTAGTGCCTTTCTTACTGAGTGACTCTGTGCTGTTCATGTGTGTCGTGATGTAAGCAGTTAGCCATGATGCTGTGAGATGGTGGTGGTGGATGCCAAGTGCTTATGGGCTAGTTGGTGTACCGCTAAGCTTTATTCATTGCCTGAATTCTTAGCCTTTCCAGATATCTCAGACTCTTCGTGGTCCAGTGAAAAATAATATTGTTGACATAGTAAAGGCAGTCACCTTATACTGAGATTACTTATAGCACCCAATCTGGTCTTGGTGGGCTGGAGTCAGGTGGCTCTTTTCAGTGCTGATGGAGGGCTCAGTCTCATAGAAGACCTGTCCTTCTTCTTCTTCCCTTGGGGGTGGCTATCTGGGCAGCCATCTTGACCGGGAAATCCAGTGTCTTGTTTCATCACTGAGATTGCACAGTGCGCGAAGCAGTCCTCTGAAGGTCAGGTCAGGTCTGAACGCGGAGCGCCCTCTCCCAGGCCAGGGTTTGTATGTGGAATGAGCTGGAGGAAAAAAAAGTGACTTGCTCCCACGAGATCTCAGGTTTAGATGGTTCCAGCCTTATCTCAGAACCGTGGAACCCGTACTCTTGGTATAAGTGCTTTCCCAGCCTAGACTACGAATCTCTCCCCCAAGTCCATTTGTTTACCTTGACTTCTCTCTCCCCAGCACTTTAATGGGTGTCCCTGGGAGGACCATGGGGGTGATGTTCACACCTCTGACGGTGAAATATGCATATTATGACACTGAACGCATTGGAGGTGAGTAACCTTACCATTCCTTCTTTTGAGGTCTGGTATTTTCAGGGGAGGGGTTTGCCACTCTAACGAGTGGAGGGCTTTGGGTGGGTTGGAGAGGAACCATTGATCTAAAGTTTGTGATATAAATGGGCTGCCAGGAATTATTTGTGGAATTATTAGAGGTGGGAAATTATCAGCACCAGAGGCTATGTGGCCATACATATAAGAGCAAAACCAGTGATTAGCATACTGGGTACAGAAGTTGAGCTCTGGCAGAAAGAAGAAAAGCTAACAAGGGCAGAGCAGGGGAGTTTAGAGAAGTTGGCTGTGTCCAGAGGGAGGTGGGGAGGTTAGCAGAATGGTTAGACATCATCTCTTTCCTGATGGGGTGACTGAAATCTCTGTGCCTGTTCTATTCCCCATCTCACTCCCACAGTTGACCTGATCATGAAGACCTGTTTTAGCCCCAACCGGGTGATTGGGCTCTCAAGCGACTTGCAGCAAGTAGGAGGGGCATCAGCTCGCATCCAGGATGCCCTAAGCACAGTGTTGCAGTATGCAGAGGATGTGCTGGTGAGGGGGGGAAGAAAGAAAGGAGGAGGGCATAGATCTCCACTCCGAGATCACTGAGAGATGTGCTGGCGAAATGGCAGTCCTCGGTGGTGAAAATTAACTGTGCCTCATTGTATCTTTGTTTGGTGCTCAGTCTGGAAAGGTGTCAGCTGACAATACCGTGGGCCGCTTTTTGATGAGTCTGGTTAACCAAGTACCCAAGATAGTTCCCGATGACTTTGAGACCATGCTCAACAGCAACATCAATGTGAGTGCCGTCCCTGGGCTTCTGGGATCTTGTGTCTTCCCCCACCTCAGCTCATGCACAAATGTGAAGGGAGTTGGGGGAGATGACCCAGAGGGGAGAGGAGGAGGGGCTTTGCCTTCAGCCCCTTGCCGTCCAGGTTGGGAGAAAGGAAGAGATAGTACATGTGCTTGGAGATGCCCCCGCCTTCTCTTCCTTGATTCCATGTCTCAGGTACCGCTGATACTACTGTGACTTGTTATGTAGATTCATTGTTGAAAGAAATGCTAAATCCAGAGGTTAATGAAAATGCAATTTCTTATTTTCCCCATCTGAGTTCAGACACTCCCTCCTCCATATTCTACCCATGGACCTTGGCTAAAGTACCCCACGTTTATTAGCATATCAGTAGAGATGAAAAAGTGTTCTCAAACATTTCCTTCTTATCTTCCACCTTCGACTCTTGCCTAGCCACTTCCTGAGCTGTCATTTATCCAGGCTGTCCTCATACCCAGTGTTCACCATGGAGCTGGCCAATGCCAGACTTTCTTCTCCCTTTCCACCCAATCCCTCACTCATTGTGGCTTCTTCCTCTTCCAGGACCTGCTGATGGTGACCTACCTGGCCAATCTCACGCAGTCACAGATTGCCCTCAATGAGAAACTTGTAAACCTGTGAATGGGCCCCATGCAGCACTCCTGCCAGTCTGGGCCACCCTAGGACTCAGAATGGAGTGAAGTAGAATGGTTTTCTTGTGGTTTGAGTCACACTGAGTCAGTCAACAGCTTGTGACTCTAAATAAATATAGCCTACCTTTTGTAAATGAATCCATCTTACATGAGTTTACTGCTGGGTGGGGGGGAAAAACTGTTCTAGAGCACACATAGAAACCAGGAAGTGAATACTCTGGGTAGAAGTTGGTTGTGTGTTTATGACTCTCCATCAGTGGTTGCTTGCACCCATAGCCCAAGCTCAAGCCACTTTATCTTCACCTGACTCCAGACCAGGTAGCCTTCTTTGCACACTGGTTTTATAGAGGTACTTTATTCCCACTCTTTTGCCTATGATCAGAGCAGACTGAACCTCCAAAGAATAGATTTTTATCATTTCTCTTCCATAGCACCTTAAATGAATGGCAATACAGAGTGTTGCCCTGTGCACAGTTAGGAGTACCTAGAGCATGTGCTAGTGAGTGAGTGGAGAGGAAAGAAGGGAGTTGGTACAAATCTCAGTCCTGGGACCCATGAGGATATGCTGGTGGAAAGACAGTCTTCTGAGGATTAACTGCGCTTTACCAAATTTTTCTTTTGGCCTTCAGTCTGGAAAGGTATCCTCTGACAATACTCTGAACCATTTCTTGATGGGTCATGTGGTTTCCACAGGAAGTAAAAATGAGAATCCATGAAGGGAAAATAATTAAGAGAACTAGATACTTAATCTGAACTGAAAGAATAGAGAATGTGGTCAGAGTCATAAACTACTTGAATAATTATTTCAAGAACTTTTTGCCACTATGGTTTGGGGAGGCAAAATTAGGATCTATAGATTAAAGAGATTTCCCCAAAACTTCTTGGGTTTTATTTCTTGGGTAATATATGTAACTTGAGACCACCCTTTGGAATCTAAGCAAAGACTAGTGACATTTCCCTGGGATTTTGTAGGATAGTCCTGACCTCAAACAGCCCTTTCGTCTGATATCCTAAGAGTGTTCTACCTGGGCACTGCGAGATGTTTTAGGTTGAGAAAGAAATGGGTCATTATTCAGGGACTGAGGGTTGGTTACATATTGGAGTGAAAAGGCGAATGAAGGCAAGTGCATATCAAAAAGGCCTGGATCCTGATTCTGGTTCTGAGATCTGTAACCTTAGGAAAGACAAAATCTGAGGGTCATGAGATGCAGATCATAATAATACATAGCCCATTAGAGTACTGTGTGAATTTGATAAAGTAATGAATATCAGGTTAACGTGCAGACAATAGTGCCTGGTAACAGTAAGCATACGGGAAGCGGTAGCTATTATGTCTAAAGCTGAGTATAGTTCAAAAGTAGTAAGAAACCCATGAACCCCATCCTGGATCCCAGTTCTGACTCTGATATGTAACTTTACGAAATACAAGTTCTTGGGGTTATATATATAGTAAAGATACTTTTTTACATGTAGGCAAACATAAATACACGAAATGATAAAAGTTATGCCAAATTGTGAGGTTAAAAAGAGCGTGCACAATGGGAAAAAGGTTGATCAGAGCTCCAATGTTTGTGTTCTATTTTTTGGATGGGTGGTTGAATACCAACTTTAGTTTTTTTAAATATGCGTGCTAAAATGCCAAGGTTGATCACCGAAAATATATATAACCTCCAAATGAAAGTGATAGGAAATAATGGAATAAGAAAAGAAATTTTTTTAAAATTGAGAAATGAGAAAGCATGAAAAAAGTGGGTAAAGCAAATTAATAAAGTCGGCAAAGATAAGTCCAGATACAGTAACCACAATAAATGTAAAAAGGATTAAATTAACGAGAAAAAAAAAAGATTGAATTTTAAAGCAAAACAAACCCAAGCCATACTTCGTTTGCAGGAGACACAACTAAAACATGGACACAAAAAGTTCTCTTGCAACTATAAGCAGGACATCTTAAAATGTTGAATAAACAAGAGTAGTCTCAGGAGACAGTACATATTACAGAGTCAAAATGCAAAATCTAACCCTTCCTCTTTCCTTAGAGGCTGCTGAGAGCCTGGTACCCTTGACCTTCCTGAGAAGCATAGGACAGGGGACAAAAGAAATACCATCTCTCAAGAAATGTGCTGTCTTCAAGCAGAGGGCAGCCAAAAGCATTTCTCCTGGAATTGAGATTGTAAAGCTACAGAAGGCCAGAAGAGTCACTGGGGAAGATTTTCACTGAGGAGGTAAACCTAGACCCCAGGAATGGAACTTGAAAGATGGCAAGGAGGTGTTCCTGGGCATGAGAATAAGAAGCTTGAGTGAAGCAGAGGTAGACTGTGGCCTGGACACAGTGAAGAGACATGGTGCAAAGGACAGCTAGCAAGAGAATGGTGATGCAGGCTTGTCAGCACTAGAATAGCTTAGGAAGACCTCTACAAAGTTTCTGAAAGAGACAGGAGTACCTTTCAGGGTGATGCCATTGGTCATCTGAAAGGTAGGTGGAGTGGTCCAAGTGAGAACTGCAGGTGACGTGAATTAGGACCTTAAAGAGGCCCAGGAAATGAAGAGGCAGAACACATGAGAAACGGCAGCCTGGCATGCCTTGGTTGAGCACACGATACAGGGTTCTTTGCCACATGCTCTGCCTGGTGGCTGCCACATACCCTCCCATTCTGTACAGAGTGGGACGTGGAAGCAGTGACTGCCAGCAGTTCTGAGCATCCCATGACGGGGAGAAGCAGCAATCTGTTGGAAACAGGAAGTTAAGGCTAAGATCGGATTTCCACAGTCTGAGCAGAAATGGAACAAGCCTATACTGATGAAGATAATGCTCCAGAGCTGGCAGACTCCCCACCTGCACCCTGCATGTCTGCCCTGTCACATGATGTTCCCTGTTCAGGGCTCTTCAACAATCTTAGCGAAAATTTTCCTACTCCTACTCCTCAAACAGCTTTCTAAAGAACCCCCTAACCAGTACCAAGCATTTCCTGCACTAGAACCTTCAAATACTAACCCATCCTATCTTAATCTTCAAAATCGTGTCCAAACAGTCCACAGACCTTAGCCACCCCAAACTAAGTCCTTTTCATTCCTCCAAACCATGCCAACCAACTAGCCCTACTAAGCCATGGACCCACCATCCATCCATTTCTCAATCCCTCTTCCCACCAGAGCTGTTCAATACTAGTTTACCCAGCGTCCTTGAGCTTCATGCTGATGGTTGCTTTGATAGAGAACGTTTGCTTCATAGGCGTAAATGGCCTATTCCTGTACTTTCCCTTTTACCACCCCAGAAATCCCTTAGGATTTACACTGAGATCGTGAGCATTTTGACATTAGGAGAATGCTCAGTGGTTGGCCTAACCCTAAATAAAGTACCCTGAGCCCTTGGACATCTGGGTCCTAGAAATACACATTGACTCCTAAGAGAATAGATTGATCCCACAGGTGTGCATCCTCTGGTATACTGAGCCTCTGGACTTAACCCTATAAGAACTCTGATTCTGGACCACTTGACCCCAATGAGCAGATTGATGCCAAGTGGCAATGAGTCTGAAGGTATTTCATTGACACAACGGGTAGTAACCCTGTGCACGCTAACACCATTTGCTGTGTATTCACTGTTATCATTCAGCATTAAGATGTTAGTATTTTGTCAAATACCATGCCAGCACTAGGTGAATAATGTGCACTCTGTGTTACTGGCCTTGAGTTCACATTTTGGTGGGGAAAGCAAAAGTAAATAGTTGGAAAACAGTAGAAAATGAGTGCTGGATCTAGCATTTACTGAGCACCTATCTTGTTTGGTCAGTTCATATTACAGAGGGTGCTGGGCTCAGAGAAGTTGAGTACGTTACTTAAGGTAGGGAACACAGTAAGTGATGAAACAATTTTTAATTCGGGTCTGGATTTTTTTTTTTTCTCTGTAGCCCTCTGCTTCAGTTTCGTGGCCCAATGAAATAATAGAGTGAAAATGCAAGGTAACAGGAGCATATTACAAGGATTGACCAGCTCTGTCATAGGGAGCCTGGGAAGATTCTACCCAGACAGGATACCTGAGCTGGCCTTTATTTTGAACAAGGAAATCAGAAAAGGATAAATGGGGCAGAGGAAACATATTTTTAAAAGCTTAACCTGTTCAGAACCTAAGGAGGCTAATGCAGGAGGCCGACCGTATGGGCCCTCAGACTATGGAGATTGGATTTTATTCCAGAAGTGGGAAGGCACTAGATAATTAGGGATTTTAGGAAGATCACCTGGTAGTGCGGAGGAAGGATCAAAGAGAGAGAAGCAGGAGGTGGGAAGACCAGTCAGGGCCACTGATTGCTCAGATGACTGGCGGTGGTGATGTGACAAGACTCCGTTTGAAGAGGGGGTTATAAGGCAGACTCAGGAGGGTGTGGAGACTGGTTGAACTTGGATGGTGAGACTTGTGAGTTTACGATGTTGCCTGGTTTCTGATAAAGGTGATTGAAGGGATGGTAGTATACGGAAAACCTGGCTACTCGAGAGTGGTGGAAGTTTAGAGGTTAGGGAGATGTGTCCAGAATTAAGATTAGAGGAGCAGGTTGGGACCTGATAAAGCCCAAAATGGAGTCATTTGCCAGCCCCCAAGATTTAATTAGTTTCAGCCTGTCCCAGGAATGTCACCTTTTAACGGTCAAATCCGAAATTTCCTGACTAACACTAATGAGGCAATCTGCATAATGAAAAATCCTGCCATTTCTTTCTCCCCCCTCCAAAAGGTTATGTCCTGGCCTGAAACAATCCTTTTATTTTATTTTTTTAAGATTTTACTTATTTGACAGAGAGCACCCAAACAGGGGGAACAGCAGAGGGAGCGGGGGAAGCAGGCTCCCTGCTGAGCAGGGAGCCCGATGCGGGGCTCGATCCCAGGACCCTGGCTCATGACCTGAGCTGAAGGCAGACGCTTAACTGACTGAGCCACCCAGGTGCCCCCAATCCTTTTATTTTGCCGGTAACTTGCCTCACCCTCTTTCCTACGAAGACCTTCCATTTTATACAACTCCTGGGAGCATCTCTCCTTGCTAGATGGGATGCTGCCCAACTCATGAACCGCTTAACAAACCCAATTAGATCTTCATATTTACTCAGTTGAATTTTGTTCTTTAACAGACCAAATGGTGAAGTCATAAATGTAGCTAAGTAATTGCGATGTCTTTGATAAACTCTGGGACTGCACCAGATCTTTTTGAGGAAAAGCTGAAGAATTTACCCGTTTGAGTAAAGTAATACAGCTGCCAACGATATGCTAAGCAAGAAGTTCTGGTACCTGCTTAGAACCTGCTGGAGGGGACAGACAAGTAAAGAGGTGATGGCTTGGGGAATCACAAGGCATTGGAGGTCATGGACGGCTTCCAGTTAGGAAGTAAAATCCAAGCTGGAGGAAACAGACTGAAAAAGGAGAGAGAGGAACACAGCATTCTAAGCACAGAAAGCTGGCAAAGGCTCAGACACAGTGTCAACCATGTGGCTCCGTCGTTGCTGACTCTTGGCTAAGGAGATGTTCATAAGGAAAAAACACTGTGCCTAGGTTGATGGGAAAAGGATGGTACTGTACTTTTTTTTTTAACAGCCTGTGCTAACATGTGCACAAGTTTGTTTTTACTGTGAATGTGTGTTCACACATTCTCTTTGTATGTGGTTGTGCATATGCTAAAAACTTCAGAATGTGTCTGGATGAGACAAACAGTATGTGTTATCTAAGTTCTAAGACACCACGGTCCTCTGATTTTCTCCCATCCCCCTTACCCAGTCTTTTCTGTGCTTTAGCCTGGTCCTTCTGATGTAGAAAAGATGTTAGGGTTTGAAGCCGATGGCCAAGAAAGAATTCTTGAGATGTCTTTGGTGCAAAGCGGTGGTTTTATTAAAGCATGGAGACAGGACCCGTGAGCAGAAGAAGCTGCACTGGGGTCATGAGGAGTGGCCGATTATATACTTTCAAGTTAGGGGGTGTTGGTTAGGGAAAGTATAAGCCTGCCAGGTATTTTGAAAACAAGGTTTCCAGGATCCTGAGGGGGGGTAGCTATTGTTAGGAAAAGTTCATTTATTACTGTTTGGTAAAAACTCAGTCATGAGACCCTTCAGATGTATATCAGTGGACCATATGCTTGGAGGATGATTGCTAACTTGTATCTTAGGGGGTTGGGGAGTAGAGAAAGGAAGTTTCCAAAGGAATTTTTAGATGTTAAAGTAGACTTACAGGATCCCTGGGGGGCAGGCTAAGATTGCCTTTTGCCCTTAGCAAAGTATTAACACTGAGGCAGCTGTGTTCCTAGAGGAATGTCACTCTGCCTCTTTCAAGGACTTAGCTGTAGGTAGTAAAGAAATTTAATAATTTTTCTTCTGCCTTTGTTTCCCACATCACTTCCTCCTGTGAGCCTCCCTTAAGGTTTCATTTCCCTAGGCTTCCATCCTGGGCCTCTTCACTGTCTACTCCACACCCTTTGCCAGGAAGATTTCCTAGAATCCTTTGCAATTATTGCCAATTGGTTAAAGATTCCCAATCTTTAGCTCTAGCGCTGCCCCATATCCAGAACTGATTGCAGACTAGATACCTCACCAGATATCTCACCTGGAGGTCTCAAAAGCATTTTAAATTCAACATGCTCCATATTGAACTGATTGTTCAATGGACACCAGATATCTCACCTGGAGGTCTCAAAAGCATTTTAAAATTCAACATGCTCCATATTGAACTGATTGTCTCTTCCTCACCCACAAATCACCTCCTGAATTTCCTTTCTCAGGTGATGACACACCAGGTACTCTATTGTCAAAACCAGAAACCTTGGATGAATCCTAGATTCTCCCCTGCCTTTCCATCCTCGTGGTTTAATCAGTCATGCCTGTGAAGGGAGGCTTCCATAAGAACCCAAAGGACAGAGTTTAGAGAGCTTCTGGGTTGGTGAATAAGAAGGCATCTAGGAACAACGTGCATGCCAGGAAGGTGGTGTACCCCCAAATTCCAGAAACAGAAGCTTTTGTCCTTGAGACCTTTCCAGACCTCAGCCTATGGATCTCTTCACCTGACTGTTGATTTGAATCCTTTAATGTTCTTTAGTAAATCAGTGATGGTAAGTAAACCATTTTCCTGAGTTCTGTGAGGTGCTGTAGCAAATTGATCAAACCCAAGGAGGAGGTCCAATTTATAGCTGGTATGTCAGAGCACAGGGGACAACTTGGACTTGTGACTGGTATCTGAAGGGGGTAGAGGAAGGCAGTCTTGTGGGACTGAGCCCCTAACCTTTGAATCTGACACTGTCTCCAGGTATATAATGTCAGAATAAAGTTGTAGGACACTCAGCTGGTGTCTGAGAATTGCTTGATGTGGGAAAATTACTTGCACATCCAGTCGCAGAATTGTTTGATAGGAGTAGTAAGTGCAGAGTAGAATGAAAGTTTGTCTATTCATCCCCTTTGATCCATTGTCGTCACAGCCCAGGATAAAGTCCATACTACTTACCACAGCCTGTAAGGCTTATCATAATCTTGCCTGACTCTCCACCTCCATACCTTATCCTCCTGGCCTGGGCTTCCTTTGCACTTGCTCTGCCCTCCGCCTAAAATATATGCCCCCTTATCTGGCTTATTACTACTGCTCTTCCTGTAGGCTTTAGTCTACGTGTGGCCTCCTCTTGGAAGGTGCTCCTATACCATGAGTGCATGACATGCTCCTGTCTTAGCATTTATCTCACCATTTGGACTCATCTATTTACTCTCATTAAAAAACAAAATTCAGGGGTGGGAGAGGGGGGAAAAAAATTCAACTGAGTAAATTTTAAAGATCTCACTGGCTTTATTCAGTGACTCAAACCAGGTAGCATCCCATCTACCAGATAGAAGGGAGCTCTGAGTAGCTGTACAAAATGAAAGACTTTTATAGGCAGAAGGAAGCGAGAACAAGGAATATACTAGTGGACTGATGGATTGGTTGTGACAAAGTCGCTTTCGTTTACGGGGTGGCAGGGGTCTCTGAGGCAGATCACCTCACTAGTGCTGACAAGGTGATTCTTGGTCTGGTTTATGAGTCTGTTTCTGGGAGAGGCCGAAACTGTAATGGAGTCTCAGTTTGGTGATTAGCGTATGCTCAAGTGGGCCTGGCATAAGTGACTGTTTTGGACCTGTTCTGTTTTTAACACTCTCTATAGGAGCACAAGCTCTTTGAGGGTCAAGATAGTCTATCCTGTTGACTGTTACATTCCTAGATCCTAGAGCCAACCTAGACATGATATCTTCATGATAAATGTTTGTGACATGAATGAAGGAATACTTGGTGGCTTGCAGGATAATTACCACAAGGCACTGTGGACATGATAATTCATCAGGAGTCATCAGGATCCTTTGGAGAGGGCCTGGAGGGAGGGAGCACAGCAGACATAAGGTTATTTGTTTTACTCATTTATTCTACAAATATTTAATGATGCCTGCTCTGCACCAGACATAGTGTTGGGCACTGGGGATCTAGAGGTAAATAAACTGCTCTCTGCCCTCTATGGGTTTCAGTCTTACAGAGGAGATGCACAAAAATCAACAATCGTGACAAAATGGAATACTTGCTATAGAAGAGATAGAAACAGGTCTTGGGAAGAAGACACAGTACAGAACACGTTGAAATCCGCCAGAGGGTCAGAGAAGGGAAGAGACATAGGGAAGTGCCTAGGCACAGAAGAGGAAGAGCTTTGAAGGAGGAGGGATGAAGATCAAAATATTACTCTTAATTTTACAATGGCCTGTATATGGAGTGTTGTGCTTCCAAAGATACAGCAGCCTAGAGGTAACATAAGGTAGCAATAACAGCCACAGGACAGTATCTCTGTCACCCAGCTCCTACCTTCGGCGTTGGGGGGGTGGGAGGTACCCGCCTACAGATCCTCCAGAAAGTCGTCTGGGGTATCTTACAAGTTCTCTGAACTTGGAGTCAACTTTGTATTTTGAAATTTTAACTGGATTTTACAAAATAATTTTTTGACAAAATGATTATCCATGTTATTAAATCTTTAAAAATCTTATTTTGAATAGTTTCGTAAGTTTCTATTATGTAGACAAAACTAATTTATTTAAACAATTTTTTAGTATTGAACATGTGGGTTGTTTCCAGCTTTGTGCGAATACAACATTCCATGGTGAACAGCTATGTGCAAACACGAGTGTCTTGACTTTCTATTTCTTTAGAATAATTTTCGTCCTCTACTCTGTGTGGCACATTGTCACCCGGGAAACCCACGCAGTGCCACCCAACCTCTGCACGTGAAGGAGACCATTATGAAAGTACATCTCCAGCTTCTGCTTACCCTCTTTCTACCGTAGAGGGAGGGAGTGGAAGCTGAGAGGGGAGCAGAGAAAATACGATTCCTCTGCCCTCCGTGGGTCCATAAATGCCACAAACCTCTCCTCCTCCATCAGCCTAAACCAGGGTTCCTGTGAAAACTCAGAGTAGCTTTGGAGAGCAAGGGATTCTAGAGATGTGGAAACCTGAATGTGGTTCCCTTTTATCAACCCCTAGCCTATCTGCTCTCCTGAGCCTATGGGCTGCTTGTGTGTAAGAAAGTCTCTGGGCTCTGCTGGAGTCCTGGGAGAGAAGATTACTTTAGGACTCTGTCCGTGGTGGGCCACGGAAGTCTTGGGAGTCTGGTACAGAGGCGTCTCTAGCAAAGGTGTGGCCCAGTGATCTGTGGACCCTTGAGGGAAGCAGGTGTGGGCTCTTACTGGATTCTTGCTCTGGCCAAGAGTAGTTGAACAGGTAAACTGAGTCTTCATGCTCTCCTGAGACTGGGTGTGTGAGATGAGGGCTTCAGCAGGGGATTGGCATCTTGCTTGGTTCTGCCCATCCTGGATGGAGAGACCATTTCATCTTCCAACACCCACAGAATAGCTAACAGCCAGACCTAACCCCAACAAGCCTCACTCAGTTCTCCTGGAAGAATCAAGGGATCTGTTCACTTGGCACAGCTTATTACTATGATACCAGGTTCTAGCAGAGCTGATGAAGAAATTAGCATTTCTCCTACATACTAGCCATGATCAGCATTTCCAGGAATGTTCAAATAGGGCCAAATCGCTGGAACGGCGTTGCTTCTCATTGCAATGTTCAGGAATCCATGCATGCTCGGTTATTCAAGTCCTTACAGGGCTAACAGAATTCCAGTTTTCTCCCTCTACCCCAGTGTGTCCCAGAAGGGAAAATAATTGCATTTGGTGATGATCTAGGCTGTGATTAGGATGATCTATCTCATCTGTCCCAGTCTATCTTCTGCCTCATTGGGGTTGCCAGCCCCGTGCTATGTTTCTATCCCATGTTGATGGTCATCAGTTTTATAATGGTCTCTGTCCCACTATGTTGGTCCTCCTGTCTGTGGTAGTAAGGAGCACGGCTCTATCTATGCCTGAGGCCTTCTGAGTCATGGCCACTAGAGGGCTGCCTTGCACCGCTTAAAGGCCATTGGTTGCCAGTTCACATTCCTTGTACCTGAGTTTTCCAAGGGCCTGGTACAGGAAAAGCACTTTCTACTTTGGAGGGGCTAGGTTGGTACAAAAAGCTTTGGTGACCAAAGCTTCCAGAGATGCTTCACCTCCAGGACCACCTTTGGTCACCTTTGAGCCACAGATTGATGACACCAAAATATCATACTCTGTCCCCACTCCAAAATCACTCTAAACACATACTAGTTTTCAAAACACGGTTTGGAGACACAGTTTTAAGTAAAACTCCTAGGGCCCACTCCCTTTCTGATCAGATTATAAGATACAAGCCCTCTATACAAAAATCCTGGAGCTGCCACTTCCCAGGATAGACCCTGGCCCAGGCCCTAAAGACCAAAATAAGGTCTGGGGCTTTCTATCCAGGGAAGGGGTGGTGCCAGGGCTAGTGTATAGTTCTAGACCCCTATAAAAGAACATGGCCTTTCTGCATGGTACTAGAGTTTTTGGCAGGTGAGTGAGGGACCCTCACCAAACTCTGGAGGTTGGAAGAGGGAGAAGGTGCAAGGCAGGATGGTGTCCGAGCCGTCCCAGGTGAGACTGCTCAGCTGATTTGAGGGGGCAAGAGATGGTTTGAGGTAAGTGTTAGCTAGGGATGGAAACCCCAAATTTAGACCTAGAGATTGAGCTGGAGGGGGAACATACTTAATTTGGGTCCCCTGAAAGCAGAACAGGGACTTGGGGGGAAAGGAGATAGTTTATATGGAAGGTGATCTGTATTAGAAAAAGTACCACAACCTTGGTGTCTTTTAACAGTAGATACTTATTCTCTTAATTTATAGAGGCTAGAAGTCTGAAATCAAGGTGTTTGTGGGACCATTCCTCTGAAGCTTCTGGAGGAGGATCCTTCCTTGCCTTTTCCAAATGCCGGTAGCCCCAGATGTTCTTTGGTTTATAGCTGCAGCGCTTCTGTCTCAGCCTGTCATCATATGGCCTCCTTGTGTGTCTGTGTCCACATTTCCCTCTTATGAGGACACCAGTCATATTGGATAGGGCCCACCCTAATTACCTCATCTTAATTTTATTACACCTGGAGAGACCCTATTTCCATGTAAGGTCATATTCACATTTGCCAGGGCTTAGGACTTCAACATATTTTTGGGGGGGGATACAGTCAACCCATAATATGATCCAAGAAGCAGAAGTGAATGAAGACAAGGCAGGGAGGAAAACCAATACAGTGGAAGGTTTTAAACTAGTTATTTCCATGCCACTGAGAACCCTTTAAGGAACTGTGTAAAATACCCCTTTGAATTCTGAAAGACTTGAAAACTGGGACATTTAACCAGTTCTCCCATTGGTCGAAGAATTTTTCAGCAGGTTAACTTCTTCCTACTCGTAGGCTCCATTCATGGGTGGGCTAAGTGTCCTTTCTTGGCTGGTTAGGAGAACTTGACACGAGAGCAATGGGCACGAAACTGTCCAAGTATGCAGAAGTCAGCACAGGGCACTGAAAGTGTCTGCAAAGGTACACTCCTTGCGTTGCTGAGACCTGCTCCTGCTCCACTCTGTCACGGACTCTTGAAGGCACTGGTCAGCTGCATGCTCTTTTTTTAAAAAATGATTTTCAACAGGAGGGTGTTAGTGGAATAAACTACAGTTCCCCTGCTGCAGCTACTTCTAAGGCACAATTAATATTCATCATCTCCTTCCCCCGCAACCCCAACATCAAAGCTGGTCTGGGCTGATCATGCCGAAGGGCTGAGCCCTTGTCTGCTTTGCCGTTACCAGGCTTTGTTGGCAGTGATTGCCTAGTTATTGTCATCCCCAGGGCTGAAAGCATCCAGAGACACTCCAGCACACACGTTTCAGATGAATCTCCCCTGATCCCATTATGCAGCAGCATCCTTAGCTCCTCTGGACAGTCAGGGATGATTGCTCCCTTCAGTATAATAAAACATTTTTTACCTGATGGTCCACTGCCTTGAGGAGCCCGAAGTGGAAAAATCCTGTGTTAACCAGTAGAAGACGTCCCCCGGAGAATCAGGATCTCTAATCCAAAGAGCCAGCCACAGAAATGGGAAACAGTTTCTGTAAAGAGCTCACCAGAATGATGATGAAAGGAGCCAATCCTATTTTCACCCCTTGGTTACTTGGCCCTGTGTATTCTAACTACGGGGACATCGCACTGTATGTGACCTGATTGTTTAGTGCATATACTACATCCTGGAGGACAGTGACCTCTTCCATAGGATGTCACTCCAAAACTGGCTCCTTAGCTAAGCCTTTAATTTAAAAGGCCATTCCCACCTTCTACCCTTTGTTTCCAGGTAATGAAGTACATGGTAAGACCCCTTGTTTTACAAAACCATTGTCTCACACATCCTTTACCATAAAATACACCCTTTCAACTAAGACTTCAGTATACAGAATTCCAGGTTGATAATTAGATAGTGGAGCCCCTGGAGAACCACTACAAGCATAAATCCATATTCCAAAAAGATTTCAGTTCCAAGAAGAACACATAGCTGCCCTCTGCAGGGTGGGAAGAGTCTGATGTAATCAGCTTACCACCAAGTGCTGGGGCAGTCTACTCAAGGAATGCAACCATAATGAGGGTCCAGCCTCTGAGAGTGCAGGTTGAGCATTCAGCAGCAGCAGTAGGTAAATCAGCATTGGTGAGAGGGAACCCCCGTTTGGTGGGCCCATGCAGAGCCTCCATCTCTGCCACACCCCCTCTCCATTCATGGGCCCATGCACTTAGTTGGTTGAGACAGAAACCAGTAGACAAGTCATTGTGTGTACCTGGTTATAGATGCTTCCTCTGCAGCAGAAGCTTTCCAATGAGCATTGACATGACACTCAAGACACTCAAAGGTCGGCGTAATCTGACACCTCTCCTATTTGTCCATCCATGCACCTTTTCCCCAGGCTTCCTTCTCTACTATTCCAATCTTGCTTCATCCAGGCCTCTGACCGATCGGTTGAGTTATTCTCCACTGCCCAGAGGCCCATGTACATTCTTGCCTCAGGCCATGCCTCCCTACACGCAAAGTTGATGGACGAGTTTACTGCCCACTAGGAGGATTTCCCTCACCGCTCGCCTTTAGAACTTGTCCTCAGTGGGTATGTGGTATGGCTACAATTCATTTTTGTTTTGTACCATTGTATGAAGTCAACCCAAACATACTCCAGGCTCAAATTTTTTTCCTCCTATGACAGTGGTTGTAGGGAACACTCCCATAAGCAGGAATATGAGCTAAGGGAGCACGTGGGTGCAACAGGGCTAAATGGCATAGAGCCTAAATCACCTTTTCACATGGTTCACTTGCTGCTCTCTGGACCTGCCGGGACCCAATCCCAAATGTACTACTGTCGTCATACAATGAACTGCCCACTTAAGACAGGTGAACTAGTCAACATAATCCAGTTTATGACTGGTGGCCCAGATTACAATGGGCATTTCTAGTCATATAGTGTCTTGATACCCCATTATCGGGTATTCACAGGCTCTGCTTGGGCCCCGCACACCATGAGCTGCTTTTTCAGATATAAGTCACTTTGTGCTGTAGAAGGCATGGCTTAGCTCTCAAGCCTAAAAGATCTACTGGAATTTTCCATAGACTCCACGCAGTGTTCTTGTCTAATAGGGACCTCTGGTGCTGATGGACTGTCACGTCATAGAAACAAGAGTTAGGACAGTTGGCACCTCCTGATACTTAACAAAACTTCACTGCATATATAGTTGGACTCCTGCAATTGCTTTTAAAATCTCTACCATGAATTCTAAGAGCCTTTTGGTGGTGGTGATAGTGATGGTGGTTGGTTTGTTTTGGAGCTTAATGGTTGAACATTGACCCTGATTTACAACCAGCTGAGCCCTGCCTGGCCCCTCCTCAGGTTTCCAAATAGTCCAAAGCAAGCATCTCCCAACCCAGTGAGAGCCATAGTTAGCAACTATGGGACCACATCTCTGGGGATAAATAAAGGCCTGTTCCTGCCTTAGACAGCAGAGTCAGGGATGTTAAGAAAAATGATCCATCAATTTGTGTGGACTTCTTAGATCTCTATCTCCACCCTGATTGTTCACATATAGAAAGCCCTGAGGACTCAAAGTAGGATTGAGAGGGTGTTCTTGTCCTGTCCTTATGTGTTTGGGATGGAGAAGAAGGGAGGTGGAGGTTAATGGATTAGACTATATTGTGGTTGTTCAGTTGGGCCTATGAAGGTGAAGCCACACTCCGAGTCGGGGAGTGGGGATGGCCCATCACATCAGTGATGTCATTCAAAGTGCCATTCACCTGGAGATGAAGCCCATCTCTCAGAACAGAAATGGGTATCTTCCCCTCTTGACGGTGGGCATGCAGGTGTCAGGATGTCTAGCGAAGAAATCCAATAGGAGAGTCTGCCTTTTGGAATCAGACTATAGACATCTGCAAATGGCCAGGTGAATGGTGCATGGTCCTGGACCCTGCATTTGTGTATTTCATGCGATGGGTTGGTTTATTTTCCTGTTGTCTTTCCTCTAAAATTAATGAAGTCTTTAAAGAGTTAGCCTGTTCTAGCTACACTAAGAGAACATAGGGATTGTGTTCACCAGGACCAGAGTGTTAAAGGGGAACATTGCCTTTTAGGGCAAAACGTGGGTGGTAGCAATGGGACTAGAAACTGCTGGGATAAGGTGGGCCTTAGGGGCACAGTGTAGTGTGCACATGGTCCTGGCCAGCAGTGCTTTCTTCCAGAGTCTTACTTTGGAGGGTGTGGAACTTGTTGTAGTATGAGGGGTCGTTTCCCTTTAGAGCCTTCCACCTCTGTTACCCCAGAGGATTTTTCCTTCCAGAATTTATTCTCCAGGGACATAGACTCCCAGGTCCCTGTTCCTCATTTTGCCATAGTGACTCTTGGTCTTAAGTCCCAGTTTTGGGTTTCTCCATTGCTTATGTGCTCTCCCAGAAACGTGCTAGACAATTTGGCCTCACATGGCTGAGGGATCCCACCTTGCTATGGGGGTTCCAGGTAGCCTGGACCCTAGTTCCAGGACCACTATCTACAGCCCATCTCCTTTTATTTGGGGTAGTCTAGAAGGCCCCCCCAATAGGCCCAAGGATTTCCAAGAAGGGCATGTTCTCTTGGTCTCCTTTGCATTCCTGCTCCTAACTTAATTCTCAGTCTCCAGCTAGCTGCTCGGCTTGCTGTCCCCTTCCTGCTCCCTTTGTCCCACGTGTGGACCGTGCCCTGCCTGCCACATTCCCCAAGCATCATTCCGACGAGGGGGTGGTACATACACATCAGACGTCTACTGGAGGTTTGGGGCTGACAGAACAGCACCACCGGGGAGCAGAAGCCAACTTAAAATAGCATATTAGATATCTTTGTTCCTCAGGTTCCTTGCTCAGCCCTGACTAGGAGTTTCTTACCAGCTCTTTTCCTTCTCAGACTCTAGCCCTCTGCCATTACACCTTCTCTTCTTACCCAACCTTCCTCTTTCTCTCCCAGCCCCAGCCTTTTTTCCAGCCATCCGTTAGCCACCAGAGGACAACTCCTACCTTCCTGTTGCTTTACTCTGCAGAGCATTCGAGTTTCCTTATTGCAGCTCTTCTGTGTAAACTAAATGGGACCCTTCCTCTCACATCCAAAAGACCCATTATTCAGTGTTCAAGGGAAAAGAACCGGCTCCACTGAGATGAATTCTGCCTGTCTGGTTATCTGTGGTGTAAAGCAACAACCGTTTTTATGTCTTCACAGGTTTTCTGGGTCAGGTCAGGGCACTCACAGCTGACTTGTCTCTCTTCCATAATATTTGGGGCCTCCGCTGGGAAGACTCAAGCATCTGGAAATGACTTGTAGGATGAGGTGTTGTTTTCTGCCGAAGGCTTCTTTCTTCTGTGTGTGGTGCTTGGGTGATGTGAAGGCTGGGCTCAGCTGGGACTGTCAACTGAAGCATCTATGCAGGACCTTTCCTTGCGGATTAGACTTCCTCACAGTACAGTGGCCAGAGGGTAGTTGGACTTCTTATATGGGGTCCCTTCCAGTAAACTGAGAGGCCATTTATTACTTAACCTCAGAAACCACATAGCGTAGAGATTCACGGTGAGGTATCACAGACCTTACTTCTCAGTGAGAGGAATGTCAAAGATTCAGCGACCATGCTTTAAATCTGCCACAATCTCCCTCCCACAGAATGCTGACACATGGCTCCTGCCATTGATAAGGGTCAAGGGTCCTTTCCTCTGGGGCTTTGATAGGCTCTTCCATCTGCCTAGCTCAGGGCTTCTCCAGGGATCATCCCAGAATGTCTAGGATGTAGCTTTTCCACAGCTCTCAGCCCTGGCTCAGAACACCTGACTTTGGGCTTCTTATTTGTACATCTAGGGGTGTCAGGATTTGGAGGTGAGGGTCTGAGAGTCCAGCACACCTGCTATTGGCTCTTATAGCTATAGAACTCTTGCCTTGTGCTAACTACCTGATTCCCCAATGATGTAGAGTATGTGTTTATTACTCCTGCCTCCAGTGGCCTCACCAAGGCAGGCTGCAGGGGCCGGGCAGCCAGTACCCAGTGTCAGCCTCAGGGGGTCTCTGTGACTCCTGGCTCTGAGCTAGCATGGCTTAGAGTGGGCTGATGCAGGACCTTTTATGTTGAGGGTGTTTCCTTCTTAGATTCTATTGCCCTTCCATCAGTCCTTTGGAGAAAGAACATCCTTGGACACTTATCTAATAACATATGAGTCAGCAGCTATGGGTTTTGGTTCTGCAGTGTCTGTGGGAGGTCCCACAAACCCCACACATTCTCCAGATAGGGGCATTCTCCAATCACCGTTACCCAAACAATGTAAGAAGGCCTCACACACTTGTAACAAGTTGATTCTGGAGTCCCAATCCACCACTCCTGAGGTCATGGATATGCCAAGATGTGGTTCAGAAACAGTGGTTCTCTTTGGGAGTCGGTCCATTTATGTCAGTCTATAAACCCCACAAGGGAGTGACAGTTTCTGCTTGCTATTTACAGCCTTTTGCTGAGGACCAGGTCCTTGGTAAATACTGGTTAATGATGCATTTGCTCAACTCTGAGGGCCATGGGAAACCATGGGTTAGAGAGATGACTGTTGCCTGGGGTGGAGAACTCCAAAGCTGCAGGGACCAGTTATAAAAGTGAAAGAAGCTGGCCGGCTGGGGCCTGAGGCCCATAGGAGAACACATGCTCCTTGTAAGGAGGGCAGCCACTTCTCGGCCCTATTCCTGCCATGCTGCAGGCAGGTCCAAGGGTTGCCAGATTTGCTTAGTTTTCAAGAGGGGACAAAAAGTCCAATCTATTTAATCTCTCCATTAAGTGTTGTCAATTTAGTCAGTGAAAAACAAAACCACGTTTGTGGGCTGGATGCAACGGGTGTGCTGCCACTTGGAAGCCTGTAATCCACAGGGTTCACAGTGAGTCTGGTTTCACCGAGTTGCCCCTGATCCTTGGATTAGTGGAGCTCAGTGGCTACTGCCCAGTGCTCTCCCTTCAAGGAACGCTGACACCTCCACTCTGCCCCTGGTCTCAGTCTCCCCACCACAGCTGCACCCAAAGATCCTTCTTAGGCTTCCACGACCTCGGCAAGAAGATTATACCTGTAAATCCCCCACAGCCAGCAGCCCAGGGTGGGGGAAGGGAGGGGAAGGAGGGGCCGGCCCCTCCCCCCAGGGCCTTCCCTGGGTCATCCACTGCCAAGTATAGATGAAGAAGACACTCTCTGCTAGTTGAGTCAACACAGCTGGATTTTTTCCAAAGTAATTTTAGTAGTAATGAAGGGAAAGCACAAGGAAAATAAACAGAGCTGGCCTAGAAATGGGTGTGTTCTCAGAGCTTAGTCCTCTGAAGCCAAGGCGGCCACTTTATGCTAAATAGCAGGGCCAAGGGAACCGGGGAATAGGGAAGGAGAAGTGGGTTTTCATTTGGGCAATGAGGGGCCTGAGTCTCCACACTTTTAGGAGAGGGAACTCGGGTAAAGGATTTACGTGCTAGGGGAAAAGGGGCTGGGAGGTGGCCGAGGTCCTCAAAATTCAGGGGTGAGTATTCCCATTCCTGAGAAGGGAAGTAATTGAAGTGGAAGATTGGAGGGATTGAATGGCTGTGACTCCACGCCAGGAAGGGAGAGGCGTCTCTGCAGAGGAGCCCGAGTACGGCGAGCAGAAGGGACAGCCTCGTAGCAATCCCTGTCCCGGGAAGGTTTGAAAGCTGTGGTGCCCTAGTGACGCCGGAAAAGATGGAGCGGTTGCCATGGCGACGCGGCTCACACATCGGAAATAAATAAAACGTCCCGGCTGCAGCAGCCGCGCCCCCGCGGGACTAGAGCGCGGGGGAGGGGGCCCCGCGGGTCCGGGTCCCCGCAGCCCGCGCGTCCCCGCCATTGGCAGAGCCGGAGGGGGGGTTACCCCCCCGGGGGGGGCGAATGGTACGGTCCTCCGCCCGCGCCCCGGCCGGGCCTGCAGAGAGCGAGCGCCGAGCCCCGCGCAGCCGCTGCCGCCGCCGCGGAGCCGGAAGCCGAGCTGGGAGGCGGCGATGGAGGGAGTCAGCAGCCACCGGACCCTGTCCTACAGCCGCTGGAGCTACGACAGGTAGGGCGACCGCCTACAGAGTGGGCTCCCCCGGGCTTCCGTGTGGCCCTGCGTGGGCGCCCTCCTCCGCGCCCACAGCGGCGGGGGAAGCAGCGCTAGCGGGGAGCAGACCCCGGGGCTGCACCCGGACCCTCGAGCGTCCGGGTCGTCGGAACCGGGAGCCGAGGACATTCGGAGCCGAGCGGAGGGTGTCCTCACACCTGCGGGGCAGAGCCGGCAGAGGACACCGGGGTACCGGGACCCGCGAGCGGCCACCCACCTCGCACCCCACCCCCACCCCAGTCCGGCTGCCCTGCGGTGGCCCCCCCAGCGCCGCAACCGCAAGAGGGAGCGTGGAGGGGCTGCTGGGCGGGCCGCGCAGTGGGGCGAGGCGGGGTCCCCCGCTGTGGCGGGGGGGGAGCGCCCCCGCTCGCTGCCCAGACCTGCGGGTCGCCCGCCGCCTGCTCCGCGGGGCCGGAGGGCAGCCCCGGGCCGGCTGTCGGGGCGCGCGCCGGGTTGCCAGGCTCCCCGCCCGCCCCGCGGGGACCGAGAGAGGCTGCCGGCGTGGGCGGCTGGGCGCCGCGCTCCCCACGCACTCGTCCTGCCGGGAGGAATCATCCTTCCAGGTGAAGTGAAAAAAATGAGGACAGCCGAATGAGTTGGTCATCAAGCGGAGATTTATTCTGAGATTTTTGTCCTTTCTGCCTATTTTTGGTGTGTTAAATGTCACTTCGCTTTTTAAAATGAAACCATGATGATAGTAGATAGGTTTTTGTTGTTGTTGTTGTTCTCAAAGTTCATAACCCCATGAGGATCTCTGGAGTTAAATTTTCTGACCCATGGCCCTAAATAGTGAGAGCTGGAAGAGAAACTTCATGAACTGGACTGCTCTCCCCTTCCTCAATCCTGCTTCTGGCGCGCTCCTTCCCTTAACTCTCCTAAACACCTTCCTGCATCTCTGACAGCCAGTCTTTCGAGATTCCGGAGGAACAGGTGTCCCTTCTGCCCCAGCTGCATCCCCCTAGGACCCTATTGACTCTCCCCCAATTGATCCCATCTTTTTCCTTTCTCGCCTTTCCTTCTACTGTCGATGTCTCAGCCTGTAAACCTATTAAAGCTTGTCAGCCTCCCTCCTCAAGACGAGTGCAACTGGTACACCCCTTTGTTTGCTTTCAAGGCCTTCTTTAGGGGGGAAATGTGGTCTGAGTTGGTTGATTCATTTTCCTCCTGAACCCTGCACTGCACAATCCTAGCCATCTGCTTGCTGCTCACCACCCAATTCCAGTGAAGGTGCCCTTTTGAAAAGTAGTGTTTCCTACGGAGAGGAAGTCGAAAATGATCAGAGTATTAAACTTAAAATAATAAACCCTCCAAGCTTGTGTTCAAATCCCAAACCACACATTCATTTGCTTATTCAACAAATATGTGTTGACTGCAAACTATGTGTGCGGCCCTGGAGATAAGGAGATAAAAAGACACAATTCCCTCCCCCAGAGGAGCTCACAGTCTAGATTCTAATAGAAATCAGTGGTAGCATATGCCAAAGGCCTAATACCTATATAGACGGGAAATTTTAAATTGAGAAGTTCTATATAATAACTAAATATTTTCCCTACAAAAACAGCAAGACTCGAATCAGACAGCCTGGGTTCAAACCCTGACTCCACCCAACTCACCTGGAACAAGTCACTTTCCCTCTCTAGGCTTCAGTTTTTTCTGTGAAGTGGGAAGGATTAGAAGGATTAGATGAGTTAACATAGTAATAAATGATACCCATTGCTGTTTTATTCATAAATATTGTAAATGTCTCCGAGAACATAGAGGCTTAGTTTGAAAATCGTTCTCTTTTTTAGACTCCTGAATAAAGAGTTTTCCTGGGGTTCTGTCCTCAGCATGCTTTTCTTCTCACCCTGACAGTCTCAAAACTGGGGAGCCATGGGAAGAAAGTCGCTTCCCTGGCCTGTGTCCAAACTAACTGAATCCCAGTCTCCAGACGTGGAACTCTGGAGTCAAGGTTTGCGTAATCCTTCCCAGATGATCTGGATAGGGCTGGTTCAGCTTTTCCTCTGGAAGCATTGGTCTGTATCACCCACCTCCATTCTCGTGTTAGTACTGAGTTTTTAAAAATTTTTAAGAATTGAATTATTTAAAAATTGCACAGTCCTCAATAAACTGTTAAGAATACTATATAAGCAACACATGTATGTAGTACCCAGGTATTAAAAGTGAAATTCTGAGGCGCCTGGGTGGCTCAGTCATTAAGCATCTGCCTTTGGCTCAGGTCATGATCCCAGAGTCCTGGGATCGAGCCCTGCATCGGGCTCCCTACTCTGCGGGAAGCCCGCTTCTCCCTCTTCCATTCCCCCTGCTTGTGTTCCCGTTCTCTCTGTGTCTCTTCTCTGTCAAATAAATAAAATCTTTAAAAAAAAATTAAAAAATAAAAGTGAAATTCTGTGATCCTGCTGCCCCCATCCCCATCCCCTAGAAGCAACCATTAACAGTTAACACTTTCTGACCCTGTTCTCTGGCTTCTGCCCCCACCACATCTTTGAACCCGGGAAACCACTCTCCTCCACATCCCCACAGAAGTTGACCTCTCTGCATTATATTACCTGTTCTTTTCATCTGTTTCCGCCTTTGCTTCTCAGGCCATATGTATATCAGTTATCTATTGCCTTGTAGCAAATTTCTCTTAAATTTAACGGCTTAAAATACTAGTTGTTCTAATTAGCTCAAGATTCTGTGGCTAGCAGTTTGGGCTGGGCTCAGCTGGGCAGTTTTTGTGATCTGGCCCGGGCGTGGCTTCTCTTGGCTGTTGGCTGTACTTGCTAGCATGTGTGGTGCCTCAGCTGGGGAGGCTAGCACATCTGGAGCCTCTCGGGAGGGGGGTGGTGGTTAGAGATAGAGAGAGAGAGAGAGAGAGAGAGAATGATGCTCTCTCATCTTCCAGCAGGCTAGCCCAGGTTTGTTCACATGCTGGTAGATTCCCAGTGAGAAAGCAGAAACAGAAGCTACAAGGGCTCTTGAGGCCTAAGTTTGGGACAGGCACATCACTCTGCCACATTGTACTGGTCAAAGAAAGTAAAAATGTCAACCCACATTCAAGGGAGAGGAATAAGTTTCACCTCTTGAAGGGAAGAGCTATAAAGAATTTGTGGCCATTTTTACAATCTACCCCAATATGCAGCTTACATTTCTTTAATTGCTCGCTCCTTTTGGTCCCCACTGTGCCAGTGTGAGCACATGCCAAAATTCCCCTCTCTTCCATTCTGTTCTCAGGCTACACCCCGGTCCCGGTTATCACCTCAGTGCTTTTAACATAGAAATCCATATCTTCAACTCCAGTCTCTTTGCTGAGCCTGAACCTTACATCTCTAAATGCTTGTGGACATCTCCACGTATATATTCCACCAACACCCTGAACTCAATGTATTCAAAGCCAGACGCTTCACTGATAACTCTGTATTCCCTATTCAGCATCCTTGTAGCCAAAGGAACTCCTCAAAACTTTGACGGTGACCTTGAACTCTTCAAGTCTAACCATTCCATCTGTCTCTTCTTATCTGTATCCCTGATTGTTATGAAGATAAAATGAAATGATTCATGAAAGATGACTGGCATGGAGTACGTATCCTCAAGTCCATGTGTTCTCAAGAGCTTGGCACTTGGTTAACATTCTTGCCTCCATTCAAGCTCCAGTCATGATCCCAGAGGTTTCAGGGCTATGTACATCAACAAATAGCACTCTTCACTCACAATTTCTGGACCTTTGCCATTCTAGAAACTTCTTTTCAGTTATTCACAAGACACATTCCTAGATGTTGGCCCCTGAGATTGCCTCACTTCTGATATCTTACGTGCTAATATCAATCTCTGGCCTCCTGTACCTCCCTCATACATTCTTCCCACCACATTATCGAGTCATCCAGTGCCTTCATGTCTGCATTTTCTCCTGCCAGCATTTTCCTGGCCTCTCTTCTTCCTTTCCCAGCCTGGACCACGTGGGAGATCATCTGAGTCACTCACTACCATCACTTTCTGTTTCCTTGCACATGCTCACCACCACTCCAGCCCTGCATGGACCAGCGGTAGAACCCCCACCTCCTTTGTCATCGTGGCATCAGAACACTGCCACAACAACTGTGCAGCCCTGCCGACTGTTACCACGTGCAGGGACTTCCTCTTCTGCTGTGCTGTCAGCAGTCTTTCCCTTCTCCCTGCTTAGCTTCACTCCCATTCCCCCACAGCTGCTCTTCTGTATCATTGTCAAGGCCCCTCTTACTGGAACGTGATATTTCAGCAGAGACCTATACAAAGCAAGGGAGTGAATGGGGAAGAATGTTCCATGGAAGGGGGAACAGCAAGTAAAAAGGTTGTAAGGTAGGAGTGTGCTTAGTGTATTTCAGTACAGCAAGGAGGCCAGTGTGTCCCTTTATAACACTTCCTTCCGCCAACCCCTACCCTCCTCCTATCCTCAGGGAACCACTGATCTGATTTGTTTGCATATCCTAGAATCTTATATAATTGGAATCATTCAGTGGGTACTTCTTTTTTGGTCTTTTTTCATGCAGCCATAGTTATTTTGATATTTTTCCATGTTGCATGACTCAGTAGTTCATTTCTTTTTTTTTTTTTTTTTGCTGAGTAGTATTCGATTATGTGGAGATGCCACAGTTTGTTTATCCATTCCTCTGTTGGTAGACACTTAAGTGGTTTCCACTTTTTGGCTCTTACAAATATAACTTTCGTGATTGTTTATGCACAGGCCTTTGTATAAGACATATGTTTTTATTTCTCTTGGATAAATACCTACGAATGGGATGGCTGGATCACCTGGTAGGTATACATTATTTTTTGGTTTTGGTAGGTATACATTTAACTTTTTAAAAACTGCAACTTTTCCAAAGTGGTTGTACCATTTTACATTCCCCTGAGCAGTGTATGAGAGTTCCAATTCCTCTATATCCTTGGGACACTTGGTATGGTCAGTCTTCTAAATTTTGGCCATCTAATAGTTATGTAGTGGTGATGGGTTATTGTGACTTTATCTGCATTTCTTTAATGATTAATGATATTGAGCATAATTTCATGTGCTTATTTGCCATCCATGCTTCTTTTGGGGGAAGTATCTGTTAAAATCTTTTCCCCATTTGTTATTGGGTGATTTGTGTCCTTACTATTGAGTTTTGAGAATTCTTTGCATATTCTGGATGCATGTCCTTTATCAGATATGTGACCTGCAAATATTTTCTCCAAGTCTGTGGCTTTCTTTTCAGTCTCTTATATATTTTGAAGAGCAGAAGTCTAGCTCTCTGCAGCCCAATTTACCAATGTATTCTTTTTTTTTATGTTCAGTTAGCCAGCATATAATACATCATAAATTTTTGATGTAGTGTTCAACAATTCATTAGTTGCATATAACACCCATGCTCATCACAACATGTGCCCTCCTTAATACCCATCACCCAGTTACCCCATCCCCACCCCCCTCCCTTCTGTAACCCTCAGTTTGTTTCCCGGAGTCCAGAGTCTCTCATGGTTTGTCTCCCTCTCTGATTTCTTCCCATTCAGTTTTCCCTCCCTTCCCCTGTGGTCCTCTGGGTTATTCCTTATGTTCCACGTATGAGTGAAACCATATGATGTCTTTCTCTGCTTGACTTATTTCACTTAGCATAATCCCCTTCAGTTCCAACCATGTCGGTGCAAATGGTGGGTATTCATCTTTTCTGATGGTTGACTAATATTCCATTGTATATATGGACCACATCTTCTTTATCCATTCATCTGTTGAAGGGCATCTCAGCTCCTTCCACAGTTTGGCTATTGCGGACACTGCTGCTATGAACATTGGGGTGCATGTGCCCCTTCTTTTAACTACATCTATATCTTTGCAGTATGGATTTTGCTCCTAGTGTCTTATCTAAGAAATCATGGCCTAATGCAAAGCAACAAATGTTTTCTCTTAGGAATTTTCTAATTTTAGGCTTAACATTTTAGGTCTGTGCTTCATTTTGAGTTAACTTTTGTATATGGAATGAGGTTCATTGAAAAAAAGAAAGATATCTCATTGTTCCAGCACCACTTGTTGAAAGGACTTTACTTTTTTTGCATCTTTATCAAAAACCAGTTGTCATTGTATTTGTTTCTCTACTCTCTGTTCTGTTCCATTGATCTATTTGCTTTTCTCGATGCTGGTACCACACTATCTGGATGACTTTAGCTTTGTAAAGGGTCTTGAAATCAGGTAGTTTTGGACCTTCAACTTCATTGTTGTTGTTGTTGTTCTTCTTCTTCCCCACTCCCCAATCAGAAGACACATTTATTACTCTAGAGTTGTGAAGATCTCTTTGCAGTTATTGCAGTGTTTAAGGCCCTGCCCAGGGTCCATACCCAATCCTCAAGCTACTTGGCAAGTAAAATCAAAAGGTTGCCTGGTGAGTGTGGAGTCAAAGCAAGATCAAAGGAATGACTTGGAGAGTCATTCACCCAAGCCCTGGAGAAACCAGGATGGTCTTCTTCAAAGGTGTTTGGCTATTCTGGGCCCTTGTTAATTTCACATTCCTTTTACAAAGAGATTTTCAAGTTCTGCAAAAAAACAAAACAAAAGCCTGCTAGGTTCTAATTAGGATTGTGTTGAATCTATAGATCAATGTGGGGAGAGTTGACTCTTGGTAATGTTGGGCTTTCCACCTATAAACGTGATATATCTTTCAGTTTATTTAGATCATCTTTCATTTCTCTCAGGCGTATTTTGTAGTTTTCAGAGTGTAAGTCTTTCACTTCTTTTATAAGATTTATCCTGAAGTATTGCATATTTTTCAATGATGTTGTAAATAGTATATTTTTCATTCAATTTCCAATAGTTAATTATCAGTGTATAACAATGCAGGTATTTTTTTTTTACTGTAGTCATATATAGAACATAAAATTAGCCAATTCCTTGATTTCTAAGTGTACAGTTCAGTGGCATCAAGTACATTCACAGTGTTATGTAACCATCACCACTATTTCCAAATCTTATTCATCACTCCAAACAAACACTTTGTACTTAGTAAGAAATAACTCCTCACTGGCCCCTCTCCCCAGCCCTTGGTAACCTCCAATTTCCTTTCTGTTTTTATGAAGTTTCCTATTCTAGATATTACATGTAAGTGGAAGCATACAGTATTTTTCCTTTTGTGTCTGGCTACTTCACCTAACATGATGTCTTCCAAGGTCCCTCCATGTTGTAGTGTACATGAGTACATCCTTCCCTTCCTGATTGAATAATATCACACTGTGTGCATGGTTTGTTTCTCCCTTACTCTGTTTTTTTTTTTTTTTAAGATTTGTTTATTTATTTATTTGACAGAGAGAGAGAGACAGCGAGAGAAGGAACATGAGCAGGGGGAGCGGGAGAGGGAGAAGCAGGCTTCCCGCAGAGCAGGGAGCCAGATGCAAAGCATGATCCCAGGACTCTGGGATCATGACCCGAGCAGAAGGCAGATGCCCAACGACTGAGACACCCAGGCGCCCCCTCCCTTACTCTGTTGATGGACACTTGGGTTGTTTTCACCTTTTGGCCATTGTGAAAATGCCACAGTGAACACTGGCATACAAATATGTGTTCCAGTCCCTGTTTTCAACTCTTTTGGGTGTATAATAGGAGTGAAATTGCTGGATCATACACGAATTCCATGTTTAGCTTTTGGAGGAACCACCCAGCTGGATTTGGTTTTTTGTTTTTGGGGTTTTTTTTTTTTAGATTTTATTTATTTGAGAGAGAGAGGGAGAGTGAGAGAGGGAGAGATCATGAAAGGGGGGGAGGGTAGAGGGAGAAGCAGACTCCCCGCTGAACATGGAGCCTGATGTGGGACCCAATCCCAGAACCCTGGGATCATGACCTGAGTAGAAGGCAGATGCTTAACTGACTGAGCCACGCAGGCGCCCTGTTTTTCACAGCAACTGCACCATTTTACCTTCCCAGCAGCAGTGCCTGAGGTTCCCATTTCTCCACATCCTCGGCAACACCTGTTATTTTCTGGTTTTAAACCATCCTGGGACCGGCAAAATGGTTTCTCACTGTGGTTCTGATTGACATTTCCCTGATGAGTTATGTTGAGCATCTTTTCAGGTGCTTCTTGACCATTCATAGATCTTTAGAAAAATGTCCATTCAAGTCCTTTGCCTATGTATTTTGTTTTTAAATGAACTCTTTATTGAAGTATATAACCCGCATATGAAAAAGTGCACAAGTCATAAGTGAAAAATTTGGTGAATTTTCACAAAGTGAATTCACTCTTGTGATCAGAACTGCTCCTTATTTCTGTCCTCTAACACAAGGGCTACCTCCATCCTGACCTCCATTAGACTGACTTCTAACTGGAGAGATTAGTTTTGTCTATTTTTTACTTAATTTAGGAGTACCAGGGGTACTCTTTTGTGTCTTCCGTCTTTAGTTTAACAGTGGATTCATCTATGGTTTTGCATGAAATTGCAATTTGCTCACTCTCATTGCTGTGTAGTATTCTGTGTGGATTTACCATAACTCATCCATTCCACTGTGACAGGTACTTGAGATGTGTCCCAGCTTTGGTTATTATTAATGCTGGACATTTTAATGCATGTCATTTGGTTGATATTTTTGGTGGTTTGATTTTTTTCAGCTTTACTGGGGTATAATTGACATGTAGAAGTTATATATATTTAAGAAGTACAACTTGATGTTTTGATATACATATGCATTGTGAAATGATGACCACAATCAAGCTAATTAACATACCCATCACTTCACATACTTACCATTTTCTTTCTTTCTTTCTCTTTCTTTTCTTTTCCTTTCTTTTCTTTGTGTGTATGATGAGAAAACTTAAGATGTATCCTCATAGCAAATTTCAAGGATACAATACAGTATTGTTAATGACAGTCCCCATGCTGTACATCTGATCTCTAGAACTCATTCATCTTGGGTGACTGAAACTTCGTACCCTTTGACCAACATTTCCCCATTTTCCCCATCTACCCAGCCCCTGGTGACCACAGTTCTACTCTTCGCTTCTATGACTTTGACTATTTTAGATTCCACATAAAGTGAGATCATGCAGTATCCATCTTTCTGTGACTGGCATTTTTCACTTAGCATAATGTCTTCCAGGTTCATCCATGTGGTCCTAAATGGCAACTTCCTTATTTTTTCAGGCCAAATAATATTTCATTGTATATATATATATACACCATATTTTCTTTATCCATTCCTCTGTCAGTGGACGTTTAGGTTGCTTCCATATCTGGGCTATTGTGAATAATGCTGTGGGGAGCATGGGAGTGGAAATATCCCTTTGAGATCCAGATTTAATTTCCTTTGGAAATATATGCTGAAGCAGGATTGCTAGATCAGATGGTAGTTCTAGCTCTATTTTTAATTTCTTGAGAAACCTATACTATTTTCTGTAGCAGTTGTACCAATTTACAGTCCTACCAACAGTGAACAGAGGTTCACTTTCTTGATAATGCCCTTTGAAGCACAAGTTTCTAATTTGGAGGAAGTCCAATTTATCTATTTTTTTCTTTTGTTTAGCTTTTGCTGTCATATTTACAACTTCATTGCCAAATCCACAGTCATGAAAATTAACCGTTTTCTCTAAGTGGTTTTAGAGCATATATTTAGGTCATTGATCCATTTTGAGTTTATTTTGGTGAGATGTAGGTCCAACTCCATTCCTTGGCGTGTGGAAATCCGGTATCCAGTTGTCTCAGCACCATTTGTTGAAGACACTATAGAATGGACGTAGCACTCTTGTCAAAAATCTATTGGCCATAGATGTATGAATTTATTCTTCGAGATGCCAATATCTCACTGTTTTGATTACTGCCGCTTTGTATGTTGTTTTGTTTTGTTTTGAGAGAGAGAAAGGGAGCATGGTGGGGGAGAGGTTTTGTTTTGTTTTGAGAGTGGGAGAGGGAGAGAGAAAATCCCAAGCAGGCTCCATGCTCAGTGGGGAGCCTGATGCAGGGCTCGACGTGGGGCTCGATCTCACAACCCTGAGATCATGACCCTGAGCTCATGACCTGAACTGAAACCAAGAGTTGGATGCTTAACCAACTGTGCCACCCAGGAGCCCGTATAGTAAGTTTTGGATAGGAGAAAAGGGCAAGGAAGCAAGATGTGACCTGTATTAAACATGTCTAGGGAGGGCTGGGACTCCCAAAAGTGTGTGTCACTGAGATGGCATAGAGGGGGCAGTACAAAGAGCTTGAGCTTTATTAGGCAGACCTGGTTCAAATCCCAGCTCTACTTCTTACTAGCTGTGTAAATGTAGCCCAGGTGGGAACATCTTTATTGTTTTGGTTGATTATAAAAATCATGTGTGCCACTTGTAGAAATAGAAGCGGCAAAGTTGAAACAGTTTAGAAGTGTATCAAGTAGATAGTTACTTAATATCCTTTAGTCTCAGTTTCCCCATCTATAAAATCAGGGTGATGATTTTCTTATAGTGAAGGGTCACTGTGGGAATTGAATTGTGTACACTCTCAGGTAGGCTGTGAATTAGAAACAGACCACATGCATATCCACTCTAGGCAGAGCGAAGATCCTAATTTAATTGGCCTGGAGCTTATTGGTGACAAGGGGACCCCACTGGCCAGGAGTCTCTACAACACATCTTGGTGCAGGTTTCTTTTGGTTCCCACACAGGACATGCAGTGCTGACGATACTCTCGGCAAAGGTAGGTTTCTGCTAAGTTGAGAAAGTAGCCAAATTCTTATTGTAAAAGTAGCCCTTTGTACTTAGCGCTCACTTCACCGTTTCGAGAGTACTTAACATTAAAACAATGTGTGCTTCTCTTTTCAAGTTGTAGGCTCTCTTGTCACAAGAAAAAATGTTAGGTTTTCCTCTTCTTAAACCAACTTGATGTCCCCAAAGCCACATACTTTTGGCCGGGGTGGGGCTAGAGTGGGAGGGGAAGCTGGTCAGTGTCTCCATGTTCCCAAACAATGGCTCTAGCTTCAGCTTCCTAACGTTCCAGAAAGTTGTTCCTTCACAGTATTCAAAGCACTTGCACAGTGCATGTGTGACCTTGGGAAAGCTATTTAACTGCTGTGAGCCTCCGTGGCCTCATCACTAAAATGGACGTAATAGTACCTACAGGAAATAGTACCTATCGTTGGGAGGACTCAGTGAGTTAATATTTGCAAGGCTTAATAAATATAGAGTGCTTGGGGCAGTGCCTGGCACATGGTGAGTGTTATTATGTGCTGGCTGTGGTTATTATGAGCGGGCACATAGCAAGTCTCCTCTACAAATATCAGGACTTTTCTGTCCAGTTGAACCTGAAAATTAGGTAGTTCCTAGAACAGGGATAGGTATGGTGGCACAGGAAGGCTCTGCCCCAAGGTGGAGCTGTGTGAGGAGAATGGGCAGGTAAGGGGAGGCGGCTGAGGCACCTAGGGAGGTAGGTAGTCCAGGGACTGAAGAGACATGGCTGATGAGGACCTGGTGGGTACCAGTTGGGACCAATTGGGTGAGTGGGGCACAGTGGCAGGACCTCCAGGCTAGGAATGAAAAGCAGGGTCAGATGGGAACTCAGGAGCTGGGGACCTTAGCCAGTACCTGAGACATGGGTGACAAGGTTCAGCTTCCTCAGGAGGGCCAGGCATTTAGCCCCAGTGAAGAATTCACAAGCACATCAGGACACTGAAACAGACGCTTCCCTTAGGACATGGACTCAGGCCACAGCTGTTGAGAGATCTCACAGAGGGAGCTGACTAGTGAGCCAGCTAACTCTAGTCCCTACTGCTGGCGAGTTGGAACCAGCAGAGAAGCTGGGAGACACTGGGCAGTAGTGGGGGCAGACCAAGCCTGGGGGCAGCAGAATGACCCCTGTGGCAGGTAAGTTCACAAGCAGCTTATTCTGAGATGGAGGTGATGCTTTTCCTGGGCTTTATGAAGCAGGGACAGATGTTGGAAAGAGCACTGTGAAGGGAGCTCGGAATCCAGGACTTCATTCTGGCTACTCCATTAATTCCCATTTTGGCTCTGGGCAAGGCACTTGGCTCTCTGCGCCTGTTTCCCCTGAAGTTGGAGAGGCTGGACTGCTTGACTGAGCACTCTTGGAGTTCTGGTGTTCTGTGAGTACATGACCCGTGGCCTTGCTGTGTGTTCTGTGGTTGGCAAGGCCAGCGTGGGGGGATGAGAACAGGGCAGGCTGGGTTTGGAGGTCCTGGCCATGGCAGTGCCAGCTTCTGGATTGCTGGCAGGGGAGGCTGGGGTGGACACCTGAGACAGGTGATTGGAGGTCCTGCTTTGTTCCAGAGCTTTTGGAACATAGCTACTTTTCTTCGGATGGATTTATAGCTGTATAGGACTAAAATGACTATACTGACTGGGGCAAATGGCAGTAGTGGTGCACGGTCAGTGGAGGAATAGCTCTGGAGGAGGGAGGTGACGGGGGGTGGTCTGTGTCCCATGCAGTTGGTGTGATTGGGGCTCAGGGTGATAAAGGAGTAGAGACAGGAGTAAGTCATGGAGGTGAGGCAAGGATTTCTTGCCCACACTGATGTTTGAAGTCATCAGGCAGTATGGTTTCTCAGGTAGAGTGACAGGATGCTTTTAACCAAAAGCAGAAAGACCCTGGGGGCAGGAACGTCATTTCTGTGGCCAAAGGTAGAAAGAAAGGCACAATCTGGAGGACAGTTTTTTTCTAAGTGGGGACTCACAGGATCCCGTTGATATCTGACCCCTTCATTCTGAAAAATCCTGTGCCCTGATGACAGATAAATGCCAAGCCTGGGTCTCATCTGGGGCATTCTGACCCAGCATGTACTTGGGAGAGTGGCGCACCTTTTTTCTCCATCCTGAGCAGCATGGGCTGTCCTGACATCGAGCAGTTAGAGCTCCTGGCTCAGGTATGTGTTCCAAATCAGTGTCCCCCTCTGAAACTCTGGGCAAATGTTTTGGTGTCCTCTAATCTGAAGAGTAACAAAGAAAACCCTAGACAGGTGTGTGTGTGTCTGTGTGTGTGCGTGCATGGTGGGTCTACTGATGAGTGCCAGGCCAAGCTGTGGGGGAGTCGGTGGGCATTAGGGAACAGCTTGCCTATGCTGTCGCCAGAGGAGGCAGATTTCTGCACATCTAATGGTGCTAGAGAACTGTGCCACCCGACTGGAACCTAGTGTCAGAATGAGGGCCCGTCATCCAAGAACCTTTGGAATCAGGTGGAGTCTGCATCAGGGTAACAGGGACCCAGTATTACCTTCTTTACAAGGTCACATTCCTCAGCCAAGATTTAATCCCACCCGGGCTTTGCCCCTGGGCCCTCTCCAGTACTGCAGACCCACTAATCACCATGCCAGGAACGCCACAGTGCACCAAGAGGGCACTGTCCTGGCGCCGGCCCCTCCCTCACAGTCTGGTTTGCCCTGGGTGGGACAGTCTGGGTGGCATTGCCTTCTCTCTGCCACCAAGTAAGTGTCAGAGAGCCGAGGCAGTGATGGTCTGGGCTCCTCTGGGAGAAGGCTTCTGAGAGTGTGTTTTTCATGGAACTGAGTGTGTGCACCAGTAATTGTGTATCTGGGCTATGGGCACATTGTGCCAGGGTGTGTGTGCACCACTGAGTGTATATGGATGAGTTTGTGCACCTTTGCAGGGAGCTGCCTGTGTGCCACCAAGAGTGGCAATGTGTGTGTGTGTTTGTGTGTGTGTGTGTGTGTGTGAGAGAGAGAGATGTATTTGAATGGAAGCAGGTGTGCTGGAGAGAATTGACTCTGGGGGGCAGGGAGGGGAGACTGGCTTGCTCTCTCCCTCCCTCTTCTTCCCCTGAGTCTTGGGAAGTGGGGGAGGACGGTACACCATCCCTTCCCTGGTGCGGGACAGGTGCATGGGGGTCATGAGCCTGCTCCGCCTCCGCCTGGGCGGCTTCTGCGCGGCAGGGGGGCTGCAGAACCAGCGGACTAAGCAAGGCCCAGGACGGGCCGCTTCCATGTGGGAGCTGATAGATGTCTGTGTGACCTTGGGTGATGAGGCTGCAGGGGAGGGCGGCGGAGGACCAGGGCCATCTCAGAGGAGCTGGGAGCAGGAACCCTGCCTCTGCCACGAGGAGCTCTGGGGCAATCCGGGGCTGCATCAATGTTGGATGAGCCCACGCTGCCTTCGCGCACCTCGATACCATCTTCCACGGTCTCACTTTTAGTGTAACCGGAGAGCCCGTCCTCAGCCCCGAGCCTGCCCCTGGTGATCTCCTCACCACGGTGCCACTGACCGGGGGACGGCAGCAGGGGTGGGCAGGCTGGGCCGGCTCTGGTGAACTGTCCTGGGACCGGGTGGGGGCCGGCGCGCCCGGCCTCTCCGGGCAGGGGGGTCGGTTCCAGTCCGGCCTCTCCTAGGGCCCCTAAGTCCCGGTGCTGGGTTACACCTCCTCCCGCCTCAGGCCACCTCGCGCTCCCCGGGGTGTCATCTGTCCAGCGACCCGTCCTTGGGGCAGTTCTGTCCCATCCCCCGCCTGGCTTTGGGGGTTTCCTGCTCGGGAAGGGGCTGGAGGGGCATCGGCTAGATGAACAGAGATCCCCTAGGGGAAGGAAGGGGAGTAGTGGTGACTGCGTGGAGCCTCCCACTGCAGGTAAGTGTCCAGAGCCCTGAGTGCGTGCTGGGAAAGGAGGGGGCAGGACTGAGGTCTGGGGGTCCCGACTGGCCATGCTCCTCACCACCCCGACCTTTTCTACTCCAGCCCCCGTGCCTTACGCCTTGTGACACCACACCCAGCCTTGCCCTAAGAGAGAGCGCTGGTGCTGTGGGCTGGTGCTCCATCAAGCATCTGGTACAAGGTGGCATATTGGGCTGTGGCCTCGGGTGGTCCAACATGGACAACCACTGTGGTGGGCAGTGAGGTTGGATTGGATCAGCAGCCTGTTTTCGGAAGTAGTTTAAGGGGACACAGGCATGCCTATTTGTTTACATACTGACTTTGGCTCTTTTCCCACTACAGCCACAGAGCTGAGTACAGCTCAGCCTGCAAGCCTAAAATCTGTACCATCTGGCCTTCTGAGAAAATGCTTGCCCACCCCCCTCACCTATTCTGCAGTCCCTGCTCCTTTTTACCCTACACCTGGGCTGGTTCCCTCCTGCCTTCCTCCGCAGGCCCCACAGCACTGGCTCACCCAGGCTGAGTGCTCGCCACACCTGGGAACACAGACTTTGGGGACCACCACTTCACATCTTATCACTACTGCTTTCTTTGGCAAGAAAGGAAAATAACTGAGGGCCACAAGTATTCCCAAGTATTCAATAGGTTATCTGAGAGCTGAGGGTTGAGCCGCTGCAGCACCCTTGCCTGACCCCAAGCTGAAAGCGAGCCCCTTCCTAGGCCGTGGGAGCAAGGTGGGTTAGCTGCTGGTGAGCACCTAATTCTGGCACCTGAGAGGCTAGGCAGGCCAGTTCTTGGTGTGGGCTTCCTGTTACCTCTCTCTGTGGGCCAGGCCAGGAGCAGGTGACAGCTGAGGTCCCAGTGGAATGGTGGGGAGACAGTGCTGTGTGAACAGATAATTACAGGGCACCAGAATGCTCTGGATGCAGCCGGGGAACTCCAGAGGCAGGAGCTTTCCCCTGCCTGCTGCCTTATAGCTTCCAGACCCTAGGGCCCATTGTGCTCCCTCTACTCCAAGCCTCAAGCCTTTGTGAACGAGACTAAACCCTTTTCTTCGGTTCCTGTTCACACAGCTGAGTTCAAGGGAAGAGCAAAGCGGAGGGAAACCCCAGGGCCTGAAGACAGAGCTGCACTCCTGCGGGGCCATCACTAGGTGGCACCCTCGAGGTGCCGGCTCCTGCGGGGAGGGCTCCGCCTGTCCGGGCACTTACCCTTAGTCTAATCACGGCCTGCGAGGCTGCGGTCCCCCACATTCTGAATCCCGCCAAGCCTCACCAGCTCTGTCTGCCCACTGAGGCAGCTCACTGAAACCTCCAGACTCTGTACTTCAGGGCATTTTTACCTGAGAGTCCAAAGGGGTCATCAGGCCTGACCTACAGTCCTAGTGGTTATTACCTGCTTGTCCTCAAACTCCACAGGGCTCCCTGGAGGCAGGGACTGTCTTATTCTTTGGAGCACAGGGCCCGGCACAGCAGGGAGGGTGTGTGGTGGTGAGTGAGGTACACTAGACAGAGTGTTGCCATCACTGCCCGCCACTGGAGCAGGTGTGCTGGAGAGAATTGAATCTGCGGGGGTGGGTAGGGGTGGGGGAGGGGAGACTGGCTTGCTCTCTCCCTGCCTCTTCTTCCCGAGCCTTGGGAAGTGGGGGACGACGTGTATACCACCCCTTCCCCTTGTGCAAGACTAGGTGCGGTGGGGGCCATGAGTCTGCTCTGCCTCCGCCTGGGCAGTTTCAACTGGAACGGAGCTAGTGAATGTTTTTCCTATCCAGGTGTCCTGCCTATCCTGCTGGGAAGCTGGGTGGGGGCTGGGGGATCCAGGCACCTGTACCTTGGGAGGGGAGTCTGTTTGGAGACAGGAGTAGCCTTTCCCCCCTCTGGCCTGGTTCTGTTGGTGCCAGCATCCTAGGCTAGGGCCATAGCAGGCTGCTTATTTCTGGAGAGAGTTTCCAGGCAAACCTGGAGTTGTCTGGCACTGGGAGCAAGCACATGCTCATCAGGAACAGAGATAGGGGCTGGGACAGACTTTAGCATCTATGGTGGCCTTGCCCCTCTCACCTGGCCCCAGCTCGGGCCATTCCAGGAGCCTCCCCGTCTAACAGGGCCCAACTGCATAGCTGTTCTAGTGTCCCAGATGGAGGTTTGGAGGGCTGCATCTGTGTTGGGGAGGACAGCCACCCCCTCCCCAAGCAACTGCTTCTGATAGCTAGGGATGGTGTCAACAAGGGACCTCCACCCAGCGCCAGGGCGGACAGACGGTGTGGGTGAGGTGTGAGGCCTGGACCCTGCCTAGAGACTAAGGATGATTGTCGAGCGTCCCTCACCCGCTGTAGTTCCCGGGAAGAAGGGTGGAAACCATGTCCCGTTGAGTCAGCGGAGGCCAGGCCAGCTTGTGCCCTTGGGTGTGACCCCTTGCAGACTCTTCTCCCTGATGGACTGACACTGACATGCAGGTGCCATTTCTCTGCCTGGAACAGGCTCCACCGTAAGACTGGCGTCATTCACTGGGGTAATTACTGGTTTGGGTTCGATTTCCATTCAAAACAGTAATCCCAGCCTGAGCTGGGTGTCAGATCTGAAGGCTGATTATTAGTAACATTTATCAACAGCCTCTCTCAGCTTCAGGCAATTACAGCTAATCTGCAGTTCCTGCTCCCTGTCTCATGGAACTGCCTGCCCCTTCCCTGCCCGCCCCCTCGCCCCTCCATTCCCTGCTCCCCCCCTCCCCTCCCCTAGGCAGCCAGCCTGAGGGAGGGCAGGAGATGGGAGCCCCCTTCTGAGTCACTGTCACCCCACATGTGGGGGCCTGTGTGCACGCTGGGCACCTGGGCTCTTCATCGGCAATCTTCGTGTTGCAGAGTCTCGGGAAGTCTGAATCCAATTCTGTCAGAACTGAGAGGAATCCCTGCGGTTTGCAGAACGCATGTCTCCTGGCTCTTTCACATGATGTATTTTCACCTGCAGCAGGGACCCTCTTGCCCCTGACCCCTCTGTCCTCCCCTTCAGGCCCGAGACTAGCGTGAGGCACATGGGGCCTTTATTTACCTCAGGTACAAAATTTAAGGGACCACTGAAAAGCTCAGGAATTGACATAACTAATATTTCAATGCAATACCTTTGAAAATCAAAATTAACACAAATACATCCATAATGAACAAAATCAAAATGTGAATAGAGGCTCCAACCCTTGATTACAGGATTTGGCCTCACCACCTCACACTAATTCCGGCCCCCATGGAACCCTGTCATAGTTTAAAATTTGGTTGTTTTGTGTATGGGGGGTATTTCTGCATTCAATTTGACTTAAAATATTATCTTGATAGCTGAGTCTTTTGGCACCTCATTCAGCTTCCCCTCATTTCCCTTTGGGCCCTAACCCCTGCTCCCTTCACTTCTTCTTGTCTACTACCTCTCGCCGGCGCTCAGCTTCTCTGTGAGCGGGGCCCCAACCCTGGGCTGGCCCTTTGAGGGTGTGGACCTAGGGAAGGGAGTGGACAAATGCTTGCTGGCTGACATCAAAAGGGCTTCTTATTGCCGGCCCGGGCAGGGAAAGCGGAAAGAAATAGCAGGAAGCTATGCTGGGGCCTTGGGGGCCTGCTGTGTCACTCGCAGAGACAGAATGGATAAGATAAATCTTATCTATAAGATAAGACTCACAGGAAGTCCTAGCTGCGTACTTCAGTGCGAGCTGCTGTGTGGGACATTCAGGGGGATGTGTCCAGAGAGCAGGTGAATGGAGGGTTCTGGAGTTTAGGAGAGGAGCGGGCCCACAATGCAGGCGTGGATGTTCTTGGGTTGTGGGAGGTGGGGGCGCCCGGGTGGCTCAGTTGGTTGAGTGTCTGACTCTTGATTTCGGCTCAGGTCATGATCTCAGGGTTGTGAGGTCAAGCCCTGCATCAGGCTCTGCGCTGGGTATGGAGCCTGCTTCAGATTTAGAGAGCGCCCACATGTGCGCTCTCTCTCGCTCTCTCTCTCAAAAGGGTTGTGGGAGGTGAAGCCTTGTGAGGGGGAAGGTCACTTGGGTGCCTTTTAGGTGGAGTGGCAGGGCAAGGGGCTGAGGACGCAGGCGAGGAGATCCTAGACCCCCCCATCAGTCCCTCGAAGACTCCCAAGCACAGACCTGCCACCGACCCAGGGCAGGCCACCGAGAGCGGCAGGGAATGTGTTTTCTGGCTGCGGTCCCTCCAGATGGGGACTCCAGCCTCCGTGCGCGCGCCTGGCTCGGCCTGGGTCGCTATAGTAACCGCAGATGCAGGCATACAGGGTCTCGGTGTCGCCATGGAAACGAGCAGCTGGGTGTCCCTGAGTGGCATGGCCACTGAGGCCTTGGAGATTCGGGCTGGTCCTGAAGGGCTTGGGAGGGGGACTGTGACCAGCAGAGAGGGTTTCTGTGTCCCAGTGAATCCTGATGGTGGTTGTTAGTGTGACTGTTGCCACGGTGATGGAGGGAGACACCTAGGTGGCTTGTGGCAGCTTCAGTTGGGAGCTGAGTAGTGTAAGGAACTGCAACAGGATCCCGGTCTTTGTGTGCAGCCTGAAGCAGCACCAGCCTCCGGACTCCCCCCAGCCTTTGTCTGCCATGGAGGGCAGGACCCTCTGCTCTCTTCCTGGGTCCGCACCCTTTTGCCAAGACAGGGGTTTTGTTCCCAGGAGGCACTCTCCGGCCCATGGGATCTCAGCAATCAAAGCGACACAGGAAGCCTGGGCCCCTGAAACGGGGCCACCGAAGAGATCGGTAAGCATTTGGCACCCCTGCCTTTAGCCCAGGGATCCCACCCTTGGACCCTCCCCACCCCCCCCGCCCTCCTCGACCCCACCACTTGCCTGTCACCACATGGGGTCCCACAGGCCTCCCACAGTCTCAGGCTCTAGACAGGTGAACAGGGAGGCTCTGCTCCTCCACCTGCCCCAGATCAGAGGGCTTTCCTCCAGCGTGGGAGCGAGGCCTCTGCCCTTGGCAGCTCCGTACTCCTGCCCTCGGTCTCTTCTGGTGGGCTTCTCTTCCCGGTCTCCACCAGGCCCCCCTGCTTCATCCCCGGCTCTGCTCATCACTGTCCTCATTCTGGGCTGCCTGTTTGCTGTCCCAGACCCCGTCTATCCTGATCCCATTGGATTCCCAGCTGAAGTGGCCAAGACCAAGGCCCCGAGAGAGGCCTTGAGTGACCGTGGCCTGGCCAGGCAAGGGGCAGGAATGAAGAAGTGAGGCGACAAGGGCATGGAGTCACCCCCTCTTTCCCCCCTCAGGAGAACAACCAGGAGGAAATACTGGAAGGAAGGAAAGGAGATTGCTCGGTGAGCTGGCAGGGGAGGAGGGAGCGCTGACTGGGAGAGGGCCATTCACAGGAGACTGCAGGGAGGTGGAGGGGAGGACATGGGCAGCTTGGTGGCCATGGAGCCCATGTGTGCTGGGGGTGTGTGTGAAATGGGGCCCAGGGGAGGGGTGACCCCAGGCAAAGGCTGTACTCCCTATGGCTCTTGTGACCTTGGTTTGTTCCTCTTAGATCCTTCTGTGGTCCTTCTGCCCTGCTCCAGCCAGGTGGTGTTGCCCAGAGCCCCCAGGGTCCTGGGCTCTGCTCCCCAGCCTATCCTGGGACTCTTGGCCAGGCCTTCCCTAGAGAGGAGGTGTTCTCAAGCTGTGGCCCAGCATCACTGAGGGAATTCCTTCCCACTGTCCACACACCCAGACCCCCATTGCTACCTGCACCAGGCTGATAACCCAGGCCTGTCTTCTGCAGTCACAAAGTGGGTCTTTCCCAAGACTCCTGACAGGACTTCATTTGTTCTTCACTGATGTCAAGGGCCCTAGGATGTATCATTGGCCCAAAGGATAGGCAGAAACAGCTACCTTGTGAAGGAAGGGACTCAGTCCTGGGTACAGATGAGGCAATATGATGGGATCCCCTCACCAGCTGCAACATGGGGTACTGAGGGTCCCTGGTACCTGAGGAATCTGCCTGCCTTCCAGGGACCAGGCCAGAGACATACAGGGGCATCTGGAGCTCTCGTGGATGTTGGTTCTGAGTTTCTGATGGGGTTTGTGATGAATGTGCCCTAAAAGGGAAGCTCGGTGGAGAGCCATGTGTCTCTGGTATGGCCATGTGGCTGGGGCCTCCTGTGTTCTCCTTTTCAACACAGCCTCAAACCAGGTTGACTTTTTAGCCTAAAGAAAATCTCATGAAGAGAAAGATGGGAGGCATGGGGGTACCACTTGAGCTTACTTCAGAGGCTCTCAGGAAGGAGGAGGAGGAGGAGGGGTGCAGGGAGCGAACCCCAGAGGGATGACTCTGCAAAGGACTCTCATGAAACTTGAAGACTTCTGCTCATTTATCTTCTGCAGCTCAGGGATTCTGAGCCCTGTGAGCTGATTAGCATCTCCTTCCTCCACCCACACCCGTAGACCATCTAGGCTGCAAGAGTCTTTGGGATCGCACTGCCCTTGTGTAGCAGGCAAACCGAGGCCTCAGGGCACGGTCACACTGCAAGTTCATGGCAGAGTCAGGACTAGAACCCAGGGCCCCTACTCAAGGCTCTTTCTCTTCACTGCAGGCCAGGGAGCCAGCCTCGCTGGATGGGAGTCAAGGGGCGTATTGGGAGTGCGTGGTCTTTTGGTTATGACCTTGCTTCTTGCACACAGAGGCTCTGAGCACACTGTGACTGTGTATCTGGCTGATGGCTAGCTGGCAAGCACTCCTGGCCATCCTGGGTTTCTGGGATTTGGTGCCCCTTACACTAGGCTCTCAACACCACTCTGGCTTTTCCATGTTTACAGGCTCTGCCAGTATCTCTTAAAAACTACGTAATTCAAGATGGTGCCAACAAGCATGGTGTTTCACCTGTGGTCAGACCTGTAAGGGCACACGAGGCTATAACTAGAAGGATAAGGGAGGTGAGGAGCCAGGCAGCCTCAGGGATGAAGGCTGAGTTATAAGGCTATATCTCTGCAGGCTGGGAATAGTCATAATTAAGGGCAAAGTTAGATGATCCAGCTATGTAGGGACCCAGACAGCAAAAGAATTTTGTCACAATGTTTTTGTCCTAGGTTCTGCCATAATACCAGAAGCTTCCATGTCTATGAAGACAGCTCCTCCAAACCCTGGCTTCTGAGTTACTTGTTGTCTTCAACTCACTGACTGTCACCTCTATTTCAGCAACCCATTTCCATGATCTGGTCATCATTTGAAACCATTCCACCTCTGAAGTTTTAATCTCCGTATACCTCCTATGTGCTCTCTCTCCCTTGCCTCCACCATATCTGTTCATAGAGACCTTCAGGCTCCTGCCTCTTACTTCTTCCCCTCACCCTGAATCAGCTCTTGTTCCCCTCCAGTCTGGATGCTATGGCCTATTACTTGAACCGCTTATCATTCACCACCTGGCCCCGTAGCCTCCCCTAGAACGTGGCAACTGCCTGCCTTCTCCAGTCCTGGCTTATTATAAGGCTGAGATGGGGGGTGGGAATCCCTTCATGAACTGACGCTCGTCCAACTTCGTGGTCCATAGCCTCAACTGAGGCCCCAACAGTGCCCAGCAGTCCTGCTGCCTACGTCTACTCCAACTGCACCCCCCCCCTGCTGTTTCAGAGCTCTCACATACCCCTCTGCTTTTCCACACCACAGCTTCCCCACTCACTCCCAGCAGCTGACCTAAACTCTCTCTTTATAAGGAAAAGAAAACTTAGCAGGAGGTAATTTCTTTAACCTCTGCCCTGGGCTCCAAACTGACCTGCATCCATGTCCATCCATGCCTCTGGCCTCCATTATACTGAGAGATAGATGTCCCTCTTCCAGTTAGCCTCTCCACAGAAGATCTGGTAACCCTTCCCTCAACCCCTGCCCGAGTACCCCCTTCTATTGCTCATTCATTGTACCCTGGATCTTCATCGTCTCCACTCTCCTGGCTCCTTCCATTGTAACCCAGTTAAGAAACAAAACAAAAATACCTTGACTTTACAACTTCCTCTGTCTCCTACTCTTCTCAGCCAAGGCTGTTGAAATCAAAATCTGGGTTTATTATCTTCATATCCTCAACTCCTGCTCAATCCACTGGCTTCTGTTCCCACTCTCCCCGTGTCTCCACTGATTCTTTCTGTAAATCCTGCTGCAGCCTATGAGGTCCTAGTTTATCTCAGCAGCATTTGATGTAGCTGAGCAACCTTCTACCTTTTGAAGCACTCTTCTCTTGAGTTCCATGACCTCACACTCTCCTTTTCTGCCTCCTATTCTGATAGTCATTTCTCTGTTTGTTTCTTGAGAGTTTCTTCTGATCACCCTGGCAGTGCTAAAGTGCCCCAGCATTCTGTCTTGATGTCTTTTCTCCCTTACACTTGTTTCTGCTGATCTGATTTTCATGGCTTCAACTTCCATCTCTAAGCTGATGACTACAGCTGCTACCTAGATATTTCTCCTTCATTTCGTTTTTTCTATTCAGATCTATCACTTTTTGCATCATGTGTTTTGCAGCTCTGTTCCTAAGTGCATACACATTTAAGGTTGTTATATCCTTTTGAGAAGTTAATCCCTTCATTAATATAAAATGTTCTTCATCTCTGGTAATATTTCCAGTTGGTCTGTGTAATCACTCTGGCTTTCTGTTGACTAGTGTTTGCATGGCATATCTTTTTCTATCCTTGTACTTTTCATCTCTCTGACTTTATATTTTCAAAGTTTTTTTTTAGAAAGCATGTAATTGTGTTATTTTTATCCAATTTGACAAATTTGACTTTTTAATTGGAGTGTTTAGACCACTTACAATTAATGTTGTTATCAGTATGGTTGAGTTTAAATCTGCCATCTTGCCATTGGCATTCTATTTGTCCTGCTTGTTCTTTGTTCCTTTGTCTTCTTTTTTTGCTTTCTTTTAGATTGGGTGTTTTGTTTTGTTTTGTTTTGTTTTTGTGGGGTTTTTTTGTGTGTGTGAGTCTATTTTATCTCCGTTCTTAGCTTATTAATTGTAAATTCTTTTTTTGTTTGTTTTTATTAGTGGTTGCTTAGGGTTTATATTATACATCTTCAACCTTAAAATAATATTATACCATTCATGAATATCATTGAGAACCTTACAACAGTATACTTCATTCTTCCTGTCTTTTGAGCTATTGTCATGCATTTTGCTTTTAGCTATGATATACACCCAACAATACACATTTTTTTTTTTTGCATTAAACAGTGAATTGTCTCTTTTTAAAAAAATAACATTTTTCTTGGGATGTAATTCATACACCATACAGTTCACCTATATGTAGTGTACAGGTCAGTGGGTTTTAGGTTGTGCAACCATCAGTACAATCAATCTTAGAACATTTTCATTATCTACCCCCCCCAAAAAAGCTGCATGCCCATCAACTGTCACTCCCCTTCTACCCACCCCCAGCCATAGGCTACTGCTACCTTATTTTCTCTACAGATTTGCCTATCGTGGACCATTCCTATGAATGAAATCACATAATATGTGGTCTTTGTGACTGGCTTTTTTCCTTAGCAGAATGTTTTCAAGGTTGTTCTACGTTGTAGTATGTCTCAATAGTTCATTTCTTTTGCTACCAAATAATATTCCATTGTATGGACACACACATTTTGTTTATCCATTCATCAATTGATGGATATTTGGATTGTTTTCGCTTTTTGCTATTATAAATGATGTTGCTGTGAAAATTTGTGGACACATTTCATTTCTCTTGGGTATATACCTGGGAGTAGAACTTCTGGGAATCTAATGTTCAGCCTTTTGAGGAATTGCCAGACTATTTTCCAAAATGGCTGCACCATTTCACATACCCACCAGCAATGTATGAGGTTTCTAATTTCTCTACATCCTTAACAAAATGTTTTATTTGTGGTTTTTATTATAGCTATCCCACTGAGTGTGAAGGGGCATCTCATTGTGGTTCTGACTTATATTTCCCCTGATGACTAATAATGGCTAATGATGTGCCTACAGGCCATTTGTATATCTTTGGGAAAATGTCTATTCAGATCCTTTGCCTGTTTTTTTTTTTTTTTTAAAGATTTTATTTATTCATTCATGAGAGACAGAGAGAGAGAGAGAGAGAGAGAGAAGCAGAGGGAGAAGCAGGCTCCCAAGGAGCAGGGAGCCCGATGCGGGACTCGATCCCAGGACCCTGGGATCATGACCTGAGCCGAAGGCAGACGCTTAACCATCTGAGCCACCCAGGCGCCCCCTTTGCCTGTTTTTAAAATGGGTTATTTGTCTTTTTATTACTGAGTTGTAACCATTTGTTAGGTATTCTAGATACAAGTCCATTATCAGATAGTGATTTGCAAATGCTTTATCGAATTCTGTGACTTATCTTTTCACTTTCTCCATGATATCTTTTGCAACACAAAAGTTTTAAATTTTGATGAAGTTTATCTATTTTTTTCTATTGTTGCTTATGCTTTTGATGTCGTATCTAAGAAATCGTTGCTTAAACCAAGGTCACAAAGATTTGTGCCTACATTTTCTTCTAACAGTTTTACAGTTGTAGTGCTTACATTTAGATCTTTGATTCATTTTGAGTTAATTTTTGTATAGAGTGTGAGGTAGAGGATGCCAAGTCTTTCTCATTTTAGATATTCAGTTGTCCCAACACCATTTGCTGAAAAAACTATTCTTTCCACCATTATATGGTCTTGGCATCCTTGCCCAAAATTGACTTATAAATGTGAGTTTATTCCTGGACTCTCAGTTTACTGCCTTGATTCATGTGTCTGTCCTTATACCAATACCACAGTCTTGATTCTTGTAGCTTTGTTGTAAGTCTTTGAAGTCAGGAAGTGGGAGCTCTCCAAATTTGTTCTTTTTAAAGATTGTTTTGGCTATGCTGGGTCCCTTGAATTTCCATATGATTTTAGGATCAGCTTGTCAGTTTCTGACAGAGAAACCAGCTGGTGTTCTGATGTGGATTATGTTTAATCTGTAGATCAATTTGGTGAGTATCGCCATCTTAAAAATATTGAAACTTCTGATCCATAAACCCAGGATGCCTTTTTATTTATTTGGGTCTTCTTCACTTTCTTTCAAAGAAGTTTGTAGTTTCCATTGTAAAGTCTTGTACTTCTTTTTAAAAAATTTATTCCCAAGTGTTTTATTCTTTTTGATGCTCTTGCAAATTGAATTGTAAATTCATTTTTTTGGATTGTTCACTGCAGGTGTATAGAAATATAACTGATCTGTGTCCTGTAAGCTTGTGGAACTTGTTTATTAGTTCTAATAGTTTTTTGGTGATATCTTAGATATTCTTTATACAAAATCATGTCATCAATGAATACAGATAGTTTTACGTCTTCCTTTATAATCTGGATGCCTTTTATTTCATTGTCTTGCCTAATCGTCTTGGCTAGAACCTCCAGTTACAACAGATTTTTCAAGAGCGAGCATCCTTGGTTTGATCTTAAGGGTAGATAATGCATTCAGTCTTTCACTGTTAAGTATGATTTCAGTTTTTGGTTTTTCATAGGTGCCCCTTATCAGGTTGAGGGAATCCCCTTCTGTTCTTGGTTTGTTGAATGATTTTATCATGAAGAGGTATTGAATTTTTTCGAAAGCTTTTTCTGCATCCACTAGACAATCATGTGGTTTTTCTACTGATACTGTATATTGTATCAATATCATATTAAGACTGATTTTTAGATAAGGCACCTTTGCATCCCCAGAATAAGTCCTACTTGATCAAGATGTATAATCCTTTTTTATATGTTGCTGGGTTCAGGTTTTGTTTGTTTGTTTGTTTGTTTGTTTGTTTAGTGAGAAAAACTTTTCATGGGCACCTACATATTTACCATTTCCAATGCTCTTCATATGTATTTGTAAATCATCCTCTAGTATCATTTTCCTTTTCCCTGCAGGACTTATTTTAACATTCCTTATAGTACTGATCTGCTGGTGATGCATTCTCTCAGATTTTATTTGTACGAAACAGTTTTTATCTTGCTTTCCTTTTTGAAATATATTTTGACCAGAAATAAAATTAAAATTGACAGGGCTCCTCCTCCCCCCACAGTGCTATAAAGATGTTGCTGCACTGTCTTCTGGTTTGCATTGTTCCATGAGCTGTGTGCTGCCTTTCTTTTCTTTGTCCCTGTTTGCAGTGTGCGTTCCCTTCCCCTTTTCTGGCTGCTTTTAAGATTTTTTTTCTTAAAAAAAATCTTTTCAGTAATTTGATCATGAGGTATCTCAGTGTAGTTTTCTTTATATTTCTTCTGCTTGAAGTCTTTTGACGTTGTTGGACCTGTGGGTGTATAATTTTCATCCAATTTGAAAAAATTTGGGTCATTATTTCTTCAAATATTTTTTTCTGCCTCTCCTCCTCAGCTCCTCCCCCACCCCTGGAATTCCAAATACATGTATGTTGGACAACTTGATATTGTTCCACAATTCACCAATAACTTCTTTTTTCAGCACTTTTTTCCTGAGCATTATTTTGGATTATTTCTATGGCTGTGTCTTTGAATTCATAATCTTTTCTTCTGCAGTATCTAATTCTACATAGTGTATTTTTTGTTTTAGGTATTGTGTTTTTCAACTCCAGAAGTTTGATCTGGGTCTTAGCTACATCTTCCGTTTCTCTTCTTATTATAGCCATATTTTCTTCTGCCTTCTTTCCTATATGGAATAAGTCTGTAATAGCTCTTTTCACATTCTGGTCTGCTAATGTCATCTCTAGATATTTTCCTCGTGACTAATTTTTCTTCTGAATTATGTGTTCGATCCTCCTGATTTTTTACATGTCTGATAATTTTTGATTGAAGGATGGATGCTGTGAACTTTACACTGTTGGGTGCTGGATTTTGTTTTATTCCTTTAAATAGTGTTAGACTTTGTTCTCACACAGTTAAATTATTTAGAATTTGGATCCTTTTGAGGTTTTCTTTTAATCTTTGTTAGGGTAGGTCCAGAGCAGCCTTTAGCCAAGGGCTAATTTAACCTCACTACTAAAGCAATACTCTTCTGAGGACTCGGCCTGATGTCCTGCGTATTAGGAGGTCTTTATACTCTGATAGGAACACAAACTATTCCCAGCCTTCTGTGATTTTTTGGGATTCTTCTGCCTACTTCTCTCTGGTGTTTTGTTACCAGGATCACACAGTCTCCTCACATCGGGTCAGCACTCAGCCGAAGATTTGATCTCTTTCCCATCTGCACCTGTCCTGCAAACTCATGTTCTGTCTTCCGTTTCGGGGCTGTACCTGTGGTTCCTTCCATATCTTCACCTGGTAAACTTCCCGACATCCTTCAGGACTCAGTGCCACCTCTGCCAGGAAGCCTGCTCAGTTGTCCTCAGTCACACAAAGTGCTAAACTCTATCATAAGTCTTAGTCAACTTTAATCATGGGTTATATCTAAATATGCTAGTTGGCTGTGACTCTGAGGGTAAGGCCCTGTCTTGCTTGGCTCTGTACCCTTAGTGGAGGGCTGTACATAGAGTAGGTGCTCCATATAAGTGCAGTGAATGAATGAAAGCCAGGTATGGAGGCATGGCTGGTGGAAACAAGAAGATCCAAGGCCAGCTGCCTTCCAGTGGCTTGGATGTCTCCAGGGCTCTCCAGCCCAGAGCAGAGGGGTTCAGTGCATCAGAGCCTTCCTTCCAGAGTTGGACAGTACTGGACTTTAGGGTTTATGCTATCCCCCTGCTCTGCTGCACAGGGGCTAGATTTACGTGAGCTTTCCAGTGGCTACATATACCTGCTTCAAAGGGAGCTCAGCAATATCATCCCAGCCAGTGTGGGCTGAGCCCCATGGAGGGTCTTAGGGTGGCTGGACTTTCGGCTCTTCAGCAGAGCCTTCTCCTGTATGAGGATCATAAACTGTGCCACAGGAAGCCTGATGTGTCACAGGAAATTTAGGATTTTAGGATAGGGTGTGACGAAGGGCTGTGATGACTGGAATGTGCAGCCACACGATGTAACTCTGCTGGGAAAGGTCCCACTTGCTCAGCCACTTAAAAAAGTATACACTTGACTATGATTCGATTATAAGCTCCATGAAGGCAGGAGCCATGTCTGTCTTTTTCATTGTGTGTCCTCAGCAGACTGTGTGTATACACAGTAAGCACTCATAAATGTTGAAGGGATAATAACGGCTGAAATTTACTGACAACTTAAAGCACACCGCAGATACTTCTGAGCCATTTACACAGATTAACTCATACAACAGTAAGAACCACCCTCTGGGGTGGATACTATTATCATTCTCATTTTGCAAATGAAGAAACTGGGACATGGAGTGGATAAGTAAGTTGCCCAAGGTCACTTTGTCACATAACTGGGGAGGCAAATTTTCAAAGATTGTACCCTTAACTTCTGTTGATTGAATGAATGAATGAATGAATGAATGAATTTTGATTTATAGCATCTGCAAAAGGAGACCATAATAGACAAAAGTGTATTTCCTAAAACAATCATCACAACGTCTGATTTTCCATAATTTGGACTGTCCATATTCAATATCAGTGCATCTCTCTATACTATGTATAAAGCATTATATAATATACAAATGTAGCAATACTGTGTTAAGTATTGCATAATCCTTAGCATAGTGTATATCGTTACTATTGACGTTGTGATCTTACAACATGCCAGGCTTTGTGTTAAATATTCTACATACATTGTCTTCTTTCATATTCATAATTCTGTGAAATAGGTGTTAGATTTCCTGTGAGATAGCTAAGGATCAGAGAGGTTAAGCCCAAGGTCATGGAGCTTGTTACAGAACAGGATTTGAGCCCTTGTCTATTTAACTCCACATCTGTGATCCTAACGGCTTTGCTGTACTCCCTGTCCTGTAAGGCTGCGGGACTACCTTGGGCTTTCCAAGCTCGCTCTCCCAGGAAGCTCCCAAATCCTAGGGCCTAGTCCTCCTTTCCCAGCCCTACCGAGGCGGGACTGTGGGTACCCCAGGCAGGCTTTCCCAGCCCCTGTCCAGCAGGGGGAGTTGAAGCTATGACAGTTCAGACACTGGTGCAGAGTCCCAGTACTTGAGAGCTTGAGGGACGCCATTTTGGAGCCCATGCTAGACCAACTGAATCCCAGTCTCCGGGAGTGGGGCCCCAGAATCGGAAACTTTAAATAGCTACCCAGTTGACTCTGATATCCAGATAGATTTGGGAACCACTGGCCCAGGCTCAGGAAAAAGGAACCAGATACTCCTTAGGAAGAGAAGTGGTAGCTTCTTGCCCAGGCCAACTTCACAACACCTTTTTTAGAAGCATGGTGGCATCATGTGACATGAACATATGTTGTAAAATAGATTAAAATATTTTTTAAAACATTGCAGTAAATTTGGAATATATGAAACAATATAGGGAAGAAAAATAAGACACCTAGAGATAACTCCTGTTAACTTTTTGCTTTATTTCTATCTTGTAACTTTTCGAAATACATACAGTATATATAAAAGCACAAATTGGGGCACCTGGCTGGCTCAGTCAGTGGAGCATGCGACTCTTGATCTCAGGGTCATGAGTTTGAGCCCCACGCCTAGAGCTTACTTAAAATTAAAAATAAATTTTTTAAAAAGCACAGATTTTTAGTGCACAGTTTATAATGCATTTTCACAGCTGAATACAGTCATGTTAACAAAACCCAGACTAAGAAACAGAATGTTGCCAGCACCCTAGAAGCTCCCTTTGAGCCGCTTCTGGTAACTGCCTCCTCCCAAAGCAGTTGTCCTGACCCCTAACATCATCAATTAATTTTGCTCGTGTTCAGCATTTACATAAATGGAATAATTCATTATCTCCAACTTGAGTGTGTCTTGTTTTGCTCAATATGATATTTGGGAGATCTGTCTGTGTTAGGTATACAGTTACATGGTAGTTCACTTATCGTCACTATATAGAATTTAATTGTGTGACTGTAGCACAATTTATATATCCATCCTACTGTGGATGGCATTTTGGAATTTTAAAGTATTTGGCGGTTATGACCCTAGTGCTGTTAGAAACAGGCTTGTCCATGTCCTTTGGTGCACATATGTATTTCCGTGGGCCAGGAACCCAGTTGTGCAATTGCTGAGTTTTATGTTCAGCTTTAGTAGATGCTGCCAGAGTTTTCCGAAATGGTTCTACCAATACCCTTTCACCAGCAGTGCGTGAGGCCGGTTTGCTCCACATCCTCACCAAACTTTGGTTTTTCCTGTCTTATGTTAGCTGTTCTGGTGAGTGTGCACTATTTGTTGTGATATTGGAATTGTATCTCCCAGTGAATAATAAAATTGAACATCTTTTCCTTCATGTATTTATTTTTTATTTTTTTAAGATTTTGTTTATTTGACAGAGAGAGAGAGAAAGAGAGAGCACGAGCAGGGGGGAGGGTAGAGGGAGAAGCAGACTCCACTGAGCAGAGAGCCCCACGCCGGGCTCGATCCCAGGACCCTGAGATCATGACCTGAGCCGAAGGCAGACACTTAACTGACTGAGCCACCCAGGCACCCCAGTGCATTTCTTTTTAATCTTTTACTTATGCACCCACCCTGGTAACCCCTAGTTCATTAAGAGAGAAAAAAAAAAAAGGAGGAAAAAGAAATAAAGAAAACAAGTAAGCTAAACCCTAAAGCAGAAACGCCCAGGTAAAGTCGTATGTTATTTTCTCTTTCAGTGAAGTCTGTCATCTTAAAAAAGTTCTGCCTATCTTAGGCTTAAAAGAAAATGTATGCTCTGCTGCTATTCTGTCTCTTAGCTCTTTCTTCCTAGGCTTTTATCAACCACTTAATTTTTACTTGTTCTGCCAATAGCATTGGTATTTGGGGGAAGGATGCATTTTTATGAACTTTGCACGAATAGTCTTCAAAGAAAGGCTGCTGTCGCAGAGGAAAAGCTTCAGCTCAGTGTCAGGAAGGAAGCCTCAGGTAGCTCGTGCCCTGAGCAAGTCACTGGTGCTGTGCTGCTGGAAACAGTAGGGAGCTGTGCAGTGAGTGGAGGTATGAGCTTTCCAGGGTAGATGCCAAAAGTAAGGTTGTTTTGTGTTGTGTTATTACTTCATAAAATAGTTAATTAAAAATAATGGGTCTCAGGGGTGTCTGGGTGGCTCGGTTGGTTAAGTGTCCAACTCTTGATCTCGGCTCAGGTCTTGATCTCAGTGTCGTGAGCTCGAGCCCCGTGTTGGGGTCCATGCTGGGTGTGGAGGCTACTTAAAAAAAAAAGATGGGTTTCAATTCTCTTGAGGTGCTATTTTGGAAAAAAACTCTTTTTGGGTGTTATCTGAAAAAATGTACAGTATGAGTTTGTTCACAAGTGGCAATTACACAGGTTTGTGTGTGCATATATTAACAAAGTCGTGTAGCTGTTTTGTTCTCTAAATTTTCTCCGTAACCTGTTTTTACATATCATTAAACATTATTAGATGAATTTTGTTTTAATGGCTATATCATGGTTCTTTTATGGACTTATTGAAATGTATTTAACCATTTTCCTATTTGCATCATTTCAAGAATTCCAGAATCCTCTATGATGAAGATCTTTGTACGTAAATTTCCATGCTCACCTGATAACTTTCTTAGAATAGCTTCAGGGAAGTGAAATTCCTGGCTCAGAAAGAATGACTGCCTCAGAGATATTCATTAAAGGTCTTTGGTGCGTTCATAGGATCACATTTCCTTCCAGAAAGACTACCCATGAGGACCGCCCCAGACACGCCCTCCCTCAGTACTGTTTGCCAGCTTTATATTCAGTCCCATGCGCAGCGTCTCTTGCTGTACAAGGCACTGTTGTTTTTAACCTTATAAAATCCTTATGGCTTCTGGATTTAGGAACATACTTAGAAAAGCTCCTACACACGATCAGAAGAATATTCTCCAACATTTTCTACTTGTAGTCTTTTTGTTTTCTTTTTTTTTTTTTTTACCATACGTCTTTAATGCATCTGTTACATGTTTTTGTGTGTGACGTGAGGGGGGGAGAGAACTTTTGTCCCCCCAGGTGGATAGCAAGTTGATCTGGAAATCATTGACTAAATAGTGCAACATTTCGTCGGCATTTTGTGAGGCCATCTTTAGCATAACCCAATTTCCTCTGCAGATGTGGGTCTGTTTCCACATTGCATTGGTCCGTGGGTCGTTCCCCAGCCCGTGCTGAGGTTTTATCTCAGATTCGTAGCTGGTGTGCCAAGTCCTTATTCTTTTTCTCTTGCACATTTTCTTGGTTATCTTGGAAAATTGACTTATTTTTCCAGATGAATTTTGTAATAAATTTGTCCCATTGAAAACAAATCCTACCGCACTCGTGATTAGAATGGCATTGAATGTGCACATTGATTGGACAAAATTGCAGGACCATAGGGGAACGGAGGGGAAGTCTCTTTTTATCGTGGGTGTTTGTATAGGTGAGATTTCAAGTTTGTTTTATTAGCATTTTAGTGTGTTCTTTTGTATGTCTGAGAAGCTTCTTGTGAAGTTTCCCAGGATCTGTTCTTTTTTCTATTGCTTTTGTAAGATCTCTTGATGTTATCTTTTTAACTAGATGTTTCTGATATGTAGAATTATTTAGCGTCAGTGTGTCAGAGCTAAAAGGTTCAGAGTGTAGCCTCACCGTCCCTGTGCCCCGGGGACACTGACACCAGGGGATTAGGGACTTGTCCCACCCAGAGATGAGTCATGGCCAAGCCAAGTCTGGAGCCCAGACTAGATGCACGGCCTGTGTCCCCTGGAAACTCCCCAGGCTAGACAGAGGGAAGGACTTGTAACTCGACAATCGGACCCAACCGCTGTTGCCATGGAAACCTGAAAGCAGTGTTTGCTGGGAGGACCAGGGTGTGGAGTCCAGAGAGCAGGCTGCACTAGGGTGGGGCCGGCCTGGGATGGCCTGTCTCTGGGCCCAAGTGTGTGTGTGTGTGTGTGTGTGTGTGTGTGTGTGTGTGTGTGCGTGCGCGTGCGAGAGAGTGCGAGCCTGCATGTGCACAAGAGTGAGAACAAGCCCACACTTTCTAAAGAGCGAGGTGCCTGCCCCACTAGCATCCTTCCAGGCCTGAATTACTCCGGATCATTGGTGGGTGGTGCTGTTAGAAGGGGCGACGTGCCATTGAGATGGCCTCCGTGTGTCTGCCAGGGCCCAGGCTGAGGCCGCCCTCACAGTGAGCTGGAGGTGCTGGTCCGAAGTGCCGGCATCTGCCTGGCATGGGCCTTGGAGCCCGGCTGGCAGCTGCTGGACCTGGACGCTGGCTCCTCCTCCCTCGGATGATGGGGTGGTCCAGGAGAGAGGCCCCCACCCAGGCCACACGGACACCAGGGTGCCGGGAGCAGACATGGACCCCTCCCCCCAGGTCTCACTCTGCTGCTGCTGGGCCAGGAGGCGAGGGCAGTGCAGGAGTACAGGACGGTCAGAGGGACTGGACAGGCCCCGACCTTCAGATGGAGCTGGGAGTTGGGACAGCCAAGGATAGGATGTGCCTCTGCCACGGCCTCAGTCTGGCAAGATGCAGGAAGGGGACATGCCCTGGGGTTCTGAGAGTATCTGCGGGGTTTGTAGTTGGGAGTCCTGACTTCCCTGTTTACCTTCCCACCAGGATCCCGTGCCTCTTGCCTTCTGGTCCCTTCCATGAGGCCAGGAGAGCCTGAGCTCAGCATTCACTGCACCCTGAACAAGGCCCACATACCCCCAAAGAGGCCTTCTCTTGCTGGGTGTGGGAGGAGCTTCCAGAAGCAGGTGGGGCTTCTTTGGGGGTGGGGATCTGGGGGAGAGCAGCGAGGAGGGGGGGCTGTAGAGCCCCCCCATGGTGACTGAGGCTGGGCCTAAGGAAACCAGGGTGCTGATCCAGCAGTCCTTGTCCCCTCCCCCACCCCGGCCGTCTATTCCCCCGGGCCCTTGCATCACCGGCCAGAGTCTGACCTCCAGGGAAGCAAGCTGTCACCCCAGGGAAGCTCACTCAAGCTCTCCCACCTCCTCCTGCCTGGATGCCCCTCATGCTCTTGGGTCCAGGGGTGGGTTTAGGGGCTGGCAGAGGGGTCTTCTGTCTCGGAACATGGGGGTGATATGGGAATGTGTTGAGTGTGGGAGCTCAGTGGATGGGGCAGCATGTGTGGGTGCCTGTGATACACGAGTGTGGAGAGACCTAGAGGTAGGCCGTGGCATATAGGCAGGTGAGGCGTGTGTCTATGTTTTGCAGAGGGCAGGAACTGTGTGTGGTCTGTCTGGAGTGATGGGGGCCGTGTGGTGGGTAGGGTAAGGTATCCGCTGCTGCGTGGCATGCCTTGAATTGGGGGGTAATAGATAGTTGGTGGGGGTGTGCATGTGTGAAGTATGTGAAGGAGTTTCACATACATATGCGTGTATGAGTATTGTGTGGTGGTTTGGGTGGGTGGCTGATGGGTGTGTGTGTGAGAGACACAGCTAGAGACAAATGGGCACGTGGAGTGTCTGAGGTAATATATGGGAGGCAGCTGTGGACACGCAAACTTGTCTGTGCGTGGTGGAGGAGGGGCCGACCTGTCAGTGCATGTGGTGTGGCTTGGAAGGAGGAGGGCAATATGTGGCTTCAAAATATGTGCATGGTACCTGTGAGGTGCTGTGTGTATTTGGGTGTATTTGAGGGAGGTGATGCACGTGAGCTAGCGCATGGGTGCGCGGAGCATGTTGGAGGAGAGTTATGTGGGCATATAATCCTCCCTACACCTTGAGAGATGGTGGCCATGATTTTCCCCAAAAAAGATGAAGAACCTGAGGCTCACAGAGGATTCCATCTCTGGCAGCCCACAGCCTAGACTCTAGAGGGCAGGGGCCAGGACTGACCCCTCTGGTGGCCCGGTGGGTTATGGCGGGTCATGTTCAGTTCTGCTGGGTGACTGGACTGAAGCTGGTCCACGTGGCCTCAGGGGCAGTAGAGGAAAGTTGTTGTAAGTCAGTTGTTAAATGTAGCTGCTATTAAGACTTGAATTGTGTAAACTTAAATAAATTAAATTTAAAACAACGGTGATAAATACACAAAACTTACCACTTTTTTTTTTTAACTACATTTGACTCCACCTGTGCTCTTGAGGTGATTCATGTCTGTTGTATCCGAGTGGTAGAAATACTCTTCCCAGCTCCGCATTGTGTCACAAAACTGGCCAGAGAGGGTGTATTTATTTGCCCTAGTCAGGAAATGCTAATGAAGACTTAATTTATTTTGTTGATTGTTTAGACAAGAGTCGTGCAGATAAACTTCAAAACTTGTCCCCTGTCTGAGGCTGCTATGTGGTATTCACTTGTGTTCAGCGTAGCTCTCTATCACAAAATATTGAAGAAATTATTCTCCCAGTATTCATAAATGATTAACCAAGTCAGCAGTCACTCAGATCACTGATGAGTGAGTGAAGTTCTGACATATTTTCCTTGTTTTACTTTCACCTTCTTTGTTAAACGAAAATACCAACCATCATTCAAGTTGGAACGATGCTTATTTGTCACTGCAACCGTAGGTAGGCTCCAGATAAACAGTGAGGCAAAAATCAATGACAACATTGATTTCTGGGACAATCAACTGGCTGTGTGGAATTTTTATGTGTAAATTATGTGCCATACATCCTTCAGATCAGTAAAATTTATAATAAACTTATGTATGTATGCCTACAAACGTCTTTTTGGAGAGCCGGGTGTTAAACATCGCTGTTTCAAGCTCGCACTAGGCCCTAGTTACCCACAAGCCCCGACAGGCCTCCTTTATCCTACAGGAGGGGAGGTGAAGGAGGGCAGGTGCAACGTGCAGAGGCACAGAGCAGCTTCTGGGATTTCCAGAAAAGCTGTGGCTTGTCAGCAGCTCAGCTGTGACTTCCTCCTGGTCCCAGGCCAGGTGGTCAGAACTCATCTGGCACGAGTTCATTCTGTACTGGCTACCGAAACCCCTTCTCTGTGCCCGGTGCTGGGGATTCACAGGTAGGGGAAGACGTGCTCACTGCCTGCATGGAGCTCACGGCCCAGAGGAGGAGACACCCAATCACAGCCGGTTACTCCCTGGAGAGTGGGGGGCAGGCAGGTGAAGCCTTGCCCAGCTGGAGAAGGATGGAGGCTGGGGCAGGGAGAATGGACGTGTTCCACCTGCAGCAGTGGTCCTTGGCATTGAATGCACAGCCCCCATGGGATCTCTGTTAAAAATGCAGAGACTCTCTCTTGACCGGTCTGGGCAGGGCGACTGCCCGGGAGTCTGCAGCCTGCTACGGGATGGGGAAGCAGGTGGCCCTCAGGCCACGCTTGGAGAAACATTGTTCCAGCGAGACGAGAAAGATGAAGTTGCATTGGGAGGTCAGCGTGGCTGGAGCAAAGCAGAGTTGGGCAGCCTGGTGGGGGAGGGGAGGGCAGAAGTGGGGCACAGGGGGGCAGGCGGCAGAGGCAGGCAGCTCGCACTGCCCCGCAGGCAGCATGAAGGGGGTTGGATTCTGTCCTGTGGAATGAAGGGGCCGTCGAAGGATCCTTGTCAGCAGACAGGTGACAGGCTCAGATTGACTTTGGAAGGTGTGTGCTCTTGGAGGAGGCAGAACTGCACGTACGGAGCCCCAAAGAGGCTGGGCTAGAAGGAAGGGGAGGTCGGGTGGATCTGCGCTTCTGGGCTGGTGATGGAGCGCACAGCAGGGCCCACAGTGTCGCCCGAAACGGGAAGAATAGTCGATTGGAGGGGTAGACATCCCGGTTTGGGCCTGGAGACTTGGGGGTGGTTCTGGAGGAGCTCCCAGGAGGTAGATTTGGGAGTCCCTGCAGTTAGGTTGGGGAGCTGTGGGAGTGGACAGCTCACCCAGGAGAACACAGAATGAGAAGAGTCTGAAACAGCTGTCCAGATTTGGCCCCAGAGGGTCGGGAACTCTGGTGTTGGTCCTGGTCTCATTTCTGGAAGGGGTGGCCCAGTTGCCAGGTCTGTCCATGCAGGAGAGCCAGAGAGTGGGCTGGAGAGGGTTGGAGTTCAGAACCATGGGCGGGCAAGCTGGCTGCCTTCAGTGAAGAGCTGGAAGCCACCATGGTTAGGAGTCGTGGGGCCCTGTTTCTGGCTCCAGTCCTGGTTCTGCTACCAACTTGCTGTGTGACCTTTGGCAAATCACCACTCACTCTGGGCCTCGGCTTCTTCATCTGCGAAAGACAAGGTTGGACCAGACCGGTGACTTTCCCAAATGACATTTGGAGCCCTGGGGTCACCCAGAAGCATCCCCAGAGAAGCGCTGGGGGGGAGGGGAGTGGCTGAGAGCCTGGTACTCCAGCCCCTGCCCCACCCCCAGCTTCACCCAGAGCCGCTTGCTTTTCTGTTTTCCCTGTTGGCTTCTGGCCAAAAACCACTGATCCCAAGTCTGGGAAGTCTTGTCAACGTAGACCCTGATGGAGACGAAAGAGTAATAAAACACAGTGAGAAACCAAGTATCCGCTTATGGACACTGTGTGGGCCTCAGTGCCCATTTCCCACGTAGCGGAGTCTCAGTCGCGCCCACAGTCACAGGTCCCCGCTCTGCCTGCCCGTAGGTGATGGCGGTCGTGGGTGCAGCCTGGTTTGCTTCCTTCTCCTGGCTGGCGGGTCACCAGCCTCCGCCATCAGTGTGTTGCAGGTGGGCTCCGTGTGACGCAGGCCCTTCTCTGCTGCTCCCAGGCCAAATGCAGTGTGAGGCTGCCTCCTTGTCCCTTGCTGTTCTCTGTCCATGGTCTCTCCAGAGAGCACAGGTTCTCAGACCAGGACACGAAACCCTCGGGTTCTTCCCCAAGCCTGACCTCCGTGATGGTGCCCGCTGTGCGCTGGAGGCCTCAGCAGGGTAGCGCCCTGGCTGCCCTCCGGCCCCACCAAGCTCCCCCAGACATCCCTGACAGCCAGGCACTGTGGGCAAACTGGAGGCAAGGCTGGGTCCAGACCGGGGTGTGGGAGGGCCACGAGAAGGGAGGCCCCGGAGTGGGAGCAGGGTGCCCTTCCAGTACCTCTGGAGGGAACCCAGCATCCCCTCCCTCAGGGCAGGGCCTCCAAGCTGTGGAGGGGCAGCCGGCTCTGGCCCTCCGCGGTGAACTCAGAGGGTCACAGATCCCCACATGCCTTCACCCCAAGCTCGTGTCCCATCACTGGGAAGGTTGTTCTGTCCCTGCCCCTACCCCCCAAGGGATAAAGGGATAAAGGGCACATGGGGGCTCTTGCTATCCTAGGAACAGTTTGGGGGAAGATCTCAGCAGAAGTGGCCTCCTCCCTGTCCTCTCTTCAGTGTCTTAGATGGGCTCAGAAAGTTTCTCCAAGGCCCCGAGAGGAGCCCCCTCCAGCCCCTCCCTGGAGTCCCTCCCTGTTCCTCCCCCCGTTCTCTGGGTTCCCCAGGACCGCAGAGGCCACTTGGACCGGCTCTCACTTGGCAGGGTGGTTGCGTGGGGGCAGGGGTTACGACTCTCGGTGTTTCCTGACAACAGGCTGGGGGACTCGAGCACCAATGTGAAGCTGAAGAGTGTCGTGGAGACAGGGGGCAGTGAGACCGAGTCTGTCCAGGCCATGCCTGTGGCCGGGGTATGGCCCTGGGCCTGGGGAGGGTCGCTGTTTGAGAGGAGGACGCAGCTTTATAAAATGACTCCGTAAGTATGGCCCGGGCAGGCGAAGCCATAGGCCCCCAATGCCCACCCCGCCCCGGGGACGTGGGCATGGACCAGGAGCACCGGCAGCAGGTGCCCCTGCAGCAGGCAGTGGGGGACCCCGGAGAGCTGGGAGGCCACTGGTGTCAGGGAAACACAAGAGCTTGGGCAGAGGCAGAGGCTGGCTCTGGGCCTTTGGGGAACGAGGGAGCCCCCGTATGCTTAGGGGCCTGTGGCGGACCCTCCCCAATGTCCTAGGCCATCAGGCTGAGGTCTTCCTTTGAGCAGTGTGTGTGTGTTTGCACAATGAGGGGCTGTGGTCTCTGCCAGGACTACTGACTTCACAATACCCAAATTAAAAACCCTCTGAGCTCAGGAATCCAGGAATGCAGGCCCATGTCTTCTTTCTTAGGCAGCAAAATCTCTAGAAAAGTGATTTGCTTCATGTGAACCTCTGGGAGTGTTTTAAAAAATACATTCCAAGGCCCTACCACCAAAGAGTCTGGGATGGGGCCCAGGAATCTCTATTTTTAAAGCCCCCTGGTGAATTTGATAGACAGCCATAGCTGGGTGAGAAAACCATTGCTGTAGGGGGACGCCTACCCTGGGCCAGTCTTATCGGAGGCGTGTGGAAGGCCAGGCCTCTGCCTGCAGTACCACCATTAGGTCCTCCTCCTTTGCCCCTTACAGATGTTCTGACCGTCCAGAATCTCACGCAAGGGGAAGACCCAATGTGCTCTTCAGTAACCTCTTCCTAGGCCACAAGAGGCGAAAGAATGGTGAACCGGGTGGGCCTGTGAGGCAGACTTAGGAAGGAGAGGGTTGCAGGCCCAGGAGCCTCAGGAGGAAGGGTCCTTGCATCCCAGAGTCTGGGGTTCAGCATGCTCATGGCACCCGGGGCCACCCCAACCCCTGCACTGCCCCATCTAGCCCCACGGGGGAGCCTGGCTCAGGCTGTACAGATATCACAAGGAAGAATAGGGGTCAAGAGAGTGGACTGCTTGGAAGGCAGGCGTGCCAAGGAGAGTTGTGGAGTTTTGTTGATGGAATTGCTTTTTAACATTTTTAATGTATTTATTTTTTTTTTAAAGATTTTATTTATTTATTTGAGAGAGAGAGAATGAGAGATAGAGAGCATGAGAGGGAAGAGGGTCAGAGGGAGAAGCAGACTCCCCACTGAGCAGGGAGCCCGATGCGGGACTCGATCCCGGGACTCCAGGATCATGACCTGAGCTGAAGGCAGTCGCTTAACCAACTGAGCCACCCAGGCGCCCCATTTTTAATGTATTTAAAAAAAAAAAAAAAAGAAGCCACTTAATTTAAAATGACCCTGAAAGCCCTCATCATTAACATGAAGGCTCGTGACTTCACTGAATTGACATGAAGTGACTGCCTGGTGCAGCCGGAGTCTGAGTTGGTCTGAGCCTGTTCCTTTCCCCTCCTGTCCCACCAGGCGCGCCTCCCCTCCACCGGACACCACCCCCTTCCCCACCTCCTGCCCGTGGAGCAGCTGAGGTGCTCGCTCGACCCAGTTCGCTGCGTCAGTCCCCAAGTGCTGAACCTTTGGGCTCCTTCCAGTTCCTCGCTATTATAAATATCACTGCTATGAATATCTCTGTACAAATTACTTTCTTAGTATTTGACTGGGAAACATTCCCCAAGTGGAATTACGAAGTCACAGGGCATGAGCAATTTTGTAGCTCTTGTCACATGTTACTGGAGAGTTCTTCAGAAGCACTGAACCTGTTTACCATGACACCAATTATGTATGGCTGTCCCTCCAGCCCTCCAGTATGAAGGGTCATTGTTTTTCTTTATGTGGAGCTGTATTGTTGGCTTTGGGTTTTCCCCATTGCTGTATTAGGCAGGAGGGGTGCTGCCAGGTTGTTTTCAGCATATATTACGGTAATGACTGGTGACGCCGGGCATGGTCTGAGGGACCACGAGAACCTGATGGGCATCATTTGCCCTGCAGGGATGATGGTGGGGTCAGCTCTGAGCCAAAGCCTGGACCAGGGCCAGGAAACAGAGAGTTTGCTTCTCTAGGCTTAGTGCACAGCCCCCAGCAGTAGGCCAGCATGCACCCCAGGGCCACTGTCCCAAATGCTCTGATCCTGAGTGTGCTTGGGAAGCAGAAGTATTTGACCTGGGGAGAAGGCTGAAATGAAGGGGCAAGGGAACCCCGTTGGCCCCATGCTCGTCCCTGGCCCAGCACGCTCTGCTGGGGGACAGCACAGCCATCTGCCCAGCTGTGGCCTTCTGGGTACACAGATTACGATGTTGTGCTTGTGCCTGTGGACATGGGGCGAAACCAGATCGGAGGCTTTGTAGTACACTTAGCTGTTGTGTCGGTCCTGAAGATCCTTAGGGGAGCTGCACCAGAGTTTGCCCACTGCCTGTCAAACCAGGGTTTGACCAATGGGCAGCTGGGGAAGAGCAGGAGTGTGTACTGAGGTCTGGGCCCTTGTGTCTTGGCTGAGGCCCAAACATGGGGAGTTTGGAACAAGAAGGGCCTTACGGAACATTGCCTTGAGTCAGGGTCCGAGACCGTGGTCTGCAGATAGTGCAGAGAGAGGACATCAGTGCAATCCGGGACTCAAGACAGAGGTAGTGAGGTTCAGAGGCACAATACCCAGTGCTGAAGTCTGGATGCCACGGCTGCTGCAGGCAGGGCTATGGGGCACCCTCGGACCTCAGAACAGACAGACCAGAAGAGGGCAGAGGGTCCAAGGAGACGTGGCTGGTGGGCAGTGGGAGCTAGCAGAGCAGAGTGACGTCACAGGGTCAAAGGACTCCGAAAACTTGAGAACAAAGAGATAGATATGGACCTTCAAGGGTATTCTGGGCAGGATGGAGCAGGAGGGCAGTTTGTAAAACCAAGGGGATCTTAAAGTTTCTGTGCTGGGGGAGGGTAGGGCACAGGCTCAGTCTGTGGTGCAGACAGGAGGGCCCAGCCTCTTGGAGGGGAATTGGCAGAAGCTGGGCAGGGGATCCACATTCCACCCCAATGGCTGCATTTGCCCAGCACTCCTGTGTGCAGAGGGCAAGCCCAGTTGGAGAGCATTAGGTTGAAGGTGAAGCATGCCTGTCGTCGGGTAGCAGGGAGCTCTCCTGGGCCCACCTACATCCTCCAGGCGTCGGGCAGGCTGCAGATCACCTTTCCCTCTCATTCCTGGCCTGCTGCTCATGGGGCCAGCTTGGGTGGGGCTGGGGCAGGCGGGCTGGGGCAGGTGGCCGCGGACAGAGGAGACATGGTCGGTGCCCCAGGACCCCCAAATGGCGACCAGACAGGGTTGAGACATGGCTGGGTGCAGCAGAACTATGGACTTGACATTGACACAACCTGTCCAATCCCAGTGCTACCCTGTGGCCTCAGTTTAACATCGCTGAGGCTCGGTCTCCTATTGTGGAAGATGGAGATACTCAGTATAGTGTGGCTGAAAAGAACACGGGAAAGTGCTCAGCACAGATAGTTGTTGCTCAGTAAACGCCTCCGCAGGTGTCCAGAGCAGGGTCGAGTGGTTTCTGTGGCTGCTGACATCTCTGTGCACCTCCGAATCCTACCGATGTGGGGAGTTTCTTTCTGCGACCCCAGAGGCCAGCTTGGGGTTTGACAGACATGGCCCGGGGCGTAGCTGTGGTTAGTGCTCTGGCTGGTTCCGTCTGTGCCTGATGGATCGTGTCATCCTAGCACTGGCTGACGAGGAAGGGCCCAGTAGGAAGCTGCCCTGAGGTCCCTGGGACCCATGGGTGTGCCAGGGACGCTCAGCCGTTCTCCTCCCTCACACAGGGGGTCCTGACAGAGGCAAGTGGCAGCCAGTGTGCACAGGCACCGGGCCGAGTTCTCGTCTGGCACCCAGCAGGACAGCCTTGTCCCTGCAGGAGCCATTACCGGAGGCTGACAGCACAGACATGAGAGGTTCGGGGGGGCACCGAGCCCGGGGCAGGAGTGGGTGAGGATGGAGGAGTCCAGGGGAGCTGGCCCTGGGTTCGGTGCCTGGACAGGCCAGCGACCTGTGCCCTGGCCCTGATCCCAGGCCTGGTCCCTCTGTGCACAGGGGTTGGACCTTACTCCCTTCTGGGGGCAGGAGGACCATGCAAAGGATGCAGACACTGGGGTAGAGTCAGGCCGTAGCTGCTCCAGTCTTCCCCCAGGGCCACCTGCTCTGGGCATCGTGGCTGTGGGGCAAGAGGATTCTCGAGTTCTGAGTCCCATTCTGTCCCCTGCAAGCTGAAACCTGGCACACTCTAGCCTATCTGATTCTGAGTCCCTTTCCGGAAAATGCCCTCAAGTATCAGGCCCTGTGCTTGTGTTAGGCATGCAGCAGGGGGCAGAGTTGGACCTGGTCCCATGGAGTTTGTGGTCTAGGAATAATGCCGGAGGTGTTTGGGGACTTCGGCCTTGGTTACAGAAGCACTCTGAGATGGCATAAGGCTGCCTGCATAAGCTCAGCCCTGCCGGCCATACGGTCCTGCACCTTGCAAATGGCCGGGGACGACCCAGGATCTGTCTGCGCTGCCTGGATCCCCAGGGCAGCCCCCCTCCGCTCCCCAGCGTGTGCACACCCATACACACCCACACACACCCACACCCTGCCATCACAACGTGACGGTGGGCCTCCTTGCTCTCACTCTGTTGCTGATGTCCTTGACCCCCTACAGTCTTTTCTCCTGCTTTTTCATCTGCTCCCCATTCTTCCAGCAGCTGGCCTCAAAAGCCGCTGGTCTGTCGACGACCCCACTAAGTCTGACACTAACTAGGTCCTGCCCCTCTGGCTTCTGCTTCTGGCTCCTCCTTCCACCAACAAGATTAGTAACACTCACTCTTGACTGCGCACTGTGGCGCAAGCACAGTGGGATTGTCGGTGAGCTGGTTTTCCCCCCAGTTTCCTTCCTGCTCGGCCAGCGTCAAGGAGAGCACCTCCAGGGATCACACAGCCCTGGGTTCGGCGGCCCTGCTCCTTACTAGCCATGCCGGAACTCGGGCAAATTGTGTCACCTTTTGGAACCTGTTTCCTGATCTGTAAAATGGGAACCTTCCCTGTAGGGCTACCCTAAAGATGAAATGAGACCTTGCATGTGCAGCTTTTAGCACACAGTAGGTGTTTAATACCTGCTAGCTTCTGGTATTACTTTGTGCCTCATATTCAGAGTAGATGACTGGAAGAATTTTGCTCATTTATTCACTCAGCAAATTTGTATCAATCTTCTGCCCTGTTCTAGGTACTCTCCCAGGTACAGGGGACACAGCAGGGAGCAAAAGAGAGAAATGCCTGCCCTCAGGGAGTTCAGATTCTTCCTGTTTCCAGAGCTACAAACTGGAGCCTCTGCCGTGAGCCCTCCCCTCCTCCCAGTCTGCATTTTCGCTGTAGGACCCCCTGAATTTCCGTCCTCCCACTGCATTCCCAGGAAGGGTCCCAGTGCCCTGCAGCCCCACCTCACACGTGCGGCTGCCCCCCATCACTGTCTTTACCACGTGTCACAGCATCACCGCCTACCGAGTGCTGGCCCCATCAGGCCCTTTCGTGTATTAAGTCATTTCCTCTCTCGACATGCAAAGAACATGAAAGAGTTCCCATTATTTGCAGAGGAGAAAACTGAGCCCAAGCTGGTTAATAAACAGCCCAAGGCCCTACCGCTAGTAAAGGGCCGAGCCAGGGGGAGAAGCCCAGGCAGTCTGGCCTCTGAAGCCGTCTCCAAAGGCTGGGCTTTTTCCTAGCCCTGTGCGACCCTGCCTGGGGTCCTGTGGGGTCGCCTGGACCCCTCACCCAGTCCCCTTCTCTGCCACTGGCCGGGCCACTCTGGCCTGGGCTACTGAAGAGCCCGCACACCAGATCCCTGCTCCAAGGGCTGCCTGTGAGCTTCTCCCTCATGGGGTGGAACTGTGTCCTGTCATGTCCCCAATGCCAGCAACCCCCGGGGACTTCCCACTGCTAAGAGATCCAAGGCCAAACACTCGGCTGGGCACCGAATAACCTCCCTTTCTTCCCCCCCCCTCAATTCCTGCTCACGGGTCCCAGTCACACCACCCACCTCAACACACTCCTGCCTCCCATGTCTCCCCCGCTACCTTTATAAACTTCAGTCCAACCTCAAAGGCCATCTCTGCTGCAGAGCCCTGCCTGGCCCCCGCCCCAGCCAGACTCCACCGCCCTCTCCCCTAGACCCTCGACTTCCCTCCACCTGGGATTACCCTTTGTTGCGTCTGCATCCACCCATGCCTCGTCCTCCACTGCCCTGCGGTCTTCACCGGCTGGTGCCATGTCTTATCCATCTCCGGGCCCCGGTGACTGCCAGGCTGCGTGCAGAGCGAGCCTCAACACTGAAATGAACGGAGCCAGCCTGCTGATTTGGGGCAGGGAAGGGCCGGACGTCTTTCTGTTCTCCCATCCCGTCCTGCTGCAGAAACAACCAGAAAGGGTCAGATCCCGGAATGGCTGAGCGGGAAGGCCCAGTGGAGGTCATCTGTGTCAATCCTTTATCTTTGTAGTGTTGGCCTGAAGCCCTGAAAGGGGAAAGCCTGGGCCCCGGGGGAAGGCTGCGACTAGAGTTCAGACCCCAGCCTTGTGCCCCGAGTCCTTCTGCTTGGCTGATGGCTCTCTCTCTTCTTTGCTCTTCGCCTCTGTAAGCTGCTTGCTGGGGTAACAACAATTACCGTGACTCAGCCCTCGGGCTCCCAGCTCTGCAGCGGCCTCCTCCCCTCCGGATCACCGCGTGCACCCTCCACACCTTTGTGATCACAGTTTCGCATTCTCATTTTCTTATTTCGTATTCTTTTTTGGTAACTGACATTTAAATTCGGTCCCTGTGGACAATGGGGTGAATTTCTGGGTCGCGTATGTTCTTCCCTCGATGTTTCCTGCGTGATGCACGCCCATCACCACACAGTTTTAGTTGTGGTAGCTTTACAATATATTTTACTATGTGGTGGGACTGGTCCTCCTCTCATTAACCATCATCATCAGGATTTTCTTTTTTTTTTCTTACCGACTTTTGTTTTTTTCTTCCAGAATATTTTTACCTGGATTATCTAGAGGAATTAAGGGCCGTGAATAGTTTATCCCAGGCTGCCCTAATCGTCGGTATTGTCAGAGGTCTCTTAACGCTGGGCTCTGAAAACAGAAGAGAGGCCCGTTGATGGGGAGGAGGGGGTGGGGGAAAGAGGCAAATAAGGAAGTAGCGTCACCAGCTTCCCGCTCCCCACTCCCTCACTGCTGTCTCCAGTTCTGCTGTCCCAGGACCGTGGCTTTCCCTGCGACTAGGACCCCTTGAGCAGCTTCGGGTGTAGGGGGCAATCCGGAAGCAGGCCCGGCTCACATGTGCTCCGAACGGGCACGGTTGTGCCCCGCTGCATTCCCACCTGCCAGCAACGACCCAGGCTTCCTGAGGAGTCCATCTCCACCACTAGATCTTCTTGCTTTGGTGCAAGGGTCTGCCTCTCACTGCCCACTCTCCCAGCCGGTTGTTACCTCAAAAATACCTTACCTCTTCTTAGCCTATTTACTCCTTAAAAATGCTCAGTTGAGGTACAGAGTAGACACCTAATTATAGCACTGACCCAACCACTCTGTGAGACAAAATTCAGGAACCCTGGTGACTGACGTGAGCAAGTCAGGGTGGTCCCTTCAGCTTCCTTCTCACAGAGCCCACATTCACAAACTGGCTTGCTCACCTCCTTTCTTTAGATCATTATCTGAGGGAACCTTATGAAATCCCTGCACTTTATCAAGCTTCAGGGTCCCGTGGTATTTTGCTTTGTACTAAATGAAATGTAATCTCGAGGGGCGCCTGGGTGTCTCAGTTGGTTGAGCGACTGCCTTCGGCTCAGGTCATGATCCTGGAGTCCCGGGATCGAGCCCACATTGGGCTCCCTGCTCGGCAGGGCGTCTGCTCCTGCCTCTGACCCTTCCCTCTCTCATGCTCGCTCTCTCTCTCTCTCTCTCTCTCTCATTCTCTCTCTCTCTCAAATAAATAAAATAAAAAATCTTTTAAAAAAATAAATAAATGAAATGTAATCTAGGAAGAATTACTGTCTTTAAAATAGTCTTCTTATCACATAGGAATATACTAGGAATCTCCACTTACTCATGTCCTTTTTCTAACTCTCAAGTATTTTATCATTTCCTTCATATGAATCACAAATAAGTCTCATTAATATTATTTTAAAGCATTTCACACATAGTCTTGCCATTGTAAATGAAATATCTTCATTTTCATTCTGGAAAACATTATACTAATAACAGAAATGTTATTGGCTATTTTCTTTTTATCTTTTTATCTGGCAACTATCGAACTTTCTGATTCTAGAGGTTTTCTCGTTGATTCCCTTATGTCTTCTCAGGATCTCCCATACAGTGTGTCACTTACAATAATATAAATTATGACTCCTCCTTTCTAATATAGTAGATTAATGACTATTCATCAGTGTTGCCCTCAGGAACTTTCTAAAAATACAGGTAGTTGGGCCCATTCCATCCCCATGGAGCCACAGCCTTGGGCTGGGCAACAGGGCTTGGGACTGGGACTGGTGGATTCCAGACTAAAGAGATGGCACCTGCAGAGCTGGAGAGGGTGTGAGCACGGCTTGTCTGAAGGCGGACCAGTATGGAGAGCAACGTGATTGGCTTCGGAGACACTCTAAAATGTTTGGTCTGTAAGCAAGGGAAGTCAGGGAAGGATTGGAAGCAGCAGGTGCAAAGGCAGATTTGAACGGTGAAGAGATCATTCTTGCCGCCATGTGAGAAGAGACTGCAGGGCGGCCAGAGGGAAAGGGGGCGCACAGCATTATGTAACAGCTAAGTCATCCATCTCCTCCTTGTGTCCCGGGTGCTGCTTCCAGTGGCTTGTGTGTATTAACTCTCAAGTCCCTGGGCACACAGGTGGTTTGTGGCACAGCCTGGTGTGGAACCAGCAGATCTGGCTCGAGTCCGCTCTGAAGCACCACAGGCTGTTCCATGCCACAGGTGGAGTAGTTGGGGCCATGGTGGTAGCCTTGGAGGTGGGGAGAAGGGGACCAATTAAAGAGATACTTAGTGTTTCATATCAATGGGACCGGCTGAGGGATTGGATACCAGGATGGGGGAGATATCAAGCTACCCGTTTTCCCACGTGTTTGTGGCTGTTTGGAGTTTCTCTGGGACTTGTCTGTTCACTTTTCCATTGGGTTGTTCTTATGTGCACATCACGTCTACTCTTTTTCATGGGGAGGGAGGGAGGGAATTCAGACTCCCTTGCTAGGGTGCATTCTGCACCTTCTGTCTGTCTTCCGGGTGTGTGACTGGGTAAGGGATAAGTCTCTGCTCATCATACCTTGCTTGGGGGGTATGAGAGCAAGGTGAGCCTGATCTGAGTGTTCTCTACTCTGCTCTCCAAAGGCAGTTGGGGCAGGAGGTAAGAAATGCATGTCCTTTTCATGTAAATTGTCTGATGAGGCTCTAGATAATGGAACTCTAGTGATCTTGGGGGCCCTAGACATCAACCCCCCCATCTTATAAATTGGTATGTCGAGGCCAAGAAAACTGGGACTTGCCTGCTGTCACATGGGCGGCTGGGGACTGACACCTAGATCTCAGGTTCCCCAACATCCAGACCTTAGTGGCATCTTCAGTGCAAGGGAGGGTGTGGCCAGCAACATCCAAAAGTGTCTGGCTGCCTGTCCTGGTGGGGGGGCCGGGGAGGATCCTGCTCTGTGTCACAGCTGAGAGGTGGGGTGGGGCAAAGCTGAGAACAAGTTGGTGGAGCCAGGGGAATGGGTACAGATAGCTCATGAAAACCAGACGGGCTGTGATGAGAGTATGGGGAGCTGGGACACATTACAGAGACCTGGGGGATTTGGGAGCAGGTGGTCAGGAGGCTGGGGCAGAGCAGGTGAGTGATTGGGCACCTCCTAGCGTCCCACCCCCTGCAGAATGGAGACCTCCGAAGTCTATTCGAAGGGCGGGCCCGGCTTGCCCAGGGAGACCCCAGAAGTCCTGATGAGTGTGAGGGCCAGGACAGGGCCAACTGGCCTACGATGACCAAGTCAGAATCCAGGGCCTTGTCCTGCTGAGTGGAACCCCTGTCCCCAAGGTGCCCCTCCCCACCAGCCTCCAGGTGTTGGGGTCAGGAAGGCGCGGGCAGTGGGGAGGGTGGTGCCTGCTGAGGAGACGCACAGGAAGGTGGGCTGTGAGGGGGGGGGCCGGGAATCAGAGAGGCAGAGAGGTCCGAAACAGCCCGGGGTTGGGGGAGGGCAGAAGTGGGTGCTGCCCCGCCCCGGGCCCACCAGCCGTCCGGCCCTTCCTTCATCCAAGGAAGCCTGGAAGGGGCTCCACAGGGCCTCCTCCCTGTGGCAGAGCTAGGCGACGAGGAGGGGTGGGTGGCCCTCTCCTCCCTCCTAGAGCCCAGGCCCAGGAGCCGCCCCTGGGACTTCTGTCCCCCTCCTCAGCTGAGCCGGGGGCTCTGAGGCATAGCGTTTGGTCGGGACCGAGTAAATCCCGGCTGTTGTGAGAGCCGGAGCGCTTCTGCCTCCCCCTGTGTGCTGGCTCCTCGGGGTGCTGGGAGCAGGGAGATGATGCAGCACTGCCTGGCACGGCGCTCGCCCGGGTGGAGGCTCGCTAGGTGGGGGCTCTCACTGCCATCCTTGTCACCTCTCCATGGCGCTTCCGCCTTCCCGCACAGCAGTCACGCTCCTTCTCTCCGTTCAGCCACTCACACCCTGCGCGGTAGGCAAGACGTGCGTTGTCCACTTCACGGACGAGGAAACTGAGGCAAGTCTGGGCCGGTGGTCCCTGGCCACCCAGTGAGTTGGCAGCACAGAGAGGACAAGAGCTCCTCTCCTACACCTAGCGTGTTTTCACTCTTGTGTATTTCTTCTATAAAATACAAGACTTTTATCCTTATTTCAGAGTTGAGCAAGCCATAACTGTCTTTTGTCTCGGGCTGCAAAGTCAAAATATCCGAGAAATTTAGTGCTGGGGGAGGTAGGCTTCAAGATGGTTCCACCCCCTGATTTCCATGAGGCACAGAGAGGATCTCTACTCACTCAAGGTCACATTAGTGACAGAGCCAGTACTGGAACCTGGGTCTGGTGTTCTTTCTTCTATACTCACTACTGTTAGAGGTGTTGGAACTTTTATCCCCATTTCAGAGATAGGAAACCTGAGCCAGAGAGGCAAAACTATTGACCTCAGTCCCATAGCACTGCCTTTCAGGACGCTGCGTCCTCAGTAACCTGGTGGGGCTAGTCTGATATTTATGAACCATCCTCAGCAAGAAGGAAGGCCATGGAGTGAAATATTGGTATATTGGGAGTAATAAACTTTGCAATAGTTTAAATTGCATTTCAGGGTCTGATTCCTCTTGCTAGAGAGATGGGTTTATGAATTCAGAGTAGGATTGTTTAAAATGTATTTCACATTTTAAATAACCAAGGTTTTCTTAGGTGAAGAAGAATAACAGGTCAAAAACGCACACTCATAGGCTTTTCTGAAAGGTTACAAAATAAAATGTTCTTTGCTGGAGGATATGAAGGCACTGGCTCTTTGTTTGACAAAGGAGAGGGCTCTGCTAGATAAATCCTGCATTATGAACAAATGACAGCTCTGTCTCTCTCTTCCTGATCAGCTTAATTCCTTGTTGCTTATCTGCAAATCCAATAATGCTGGTAAAACAGACCCCTCCCGCAGGCTGAGCACAGGGGCCTGGCGGCTCCTCAGAAGCCTTTTTGTGTTTATAACCTCAGCCCCTGCTCCCTGGAGAGCAGGGCCTAGAAGCTCTGTCAGGAAGTGGGGGGAGGGGGGAAGCGGGGGGAGGGGGGGAACACTTGTCTGGGAGTGACAGCTTGTCCAGGACTGGGCCACTGAGCGCCCCGCCTCCCCGTCCAAAACTCAGCCGATTCTCAGAGTGGAGCCGGGGAAGGGGGACACGGGGCAGGTATTAAGATTCAGCATCCTTCCCCCACATCCCCTGTGCCCCTCCAAGATAAATAACCTGGCCCCAAATTGCAGGCGTTTCCAATGCCCGCACACATTACAGTGTGGCACCTGGGGGTCGTCTTGGTGATAGATCATGCTCCGCTAGGTGCCTAAGGAGATTTCAGCTGCACAGCTTCCAGAATATTTATTTACTTACAAAACCCACTGTGCATGGACGGTACTTACTGTCCCTCTCCCACCCACGGGGGCCCAGGGGTGTCATCTGGGCTCTTTAGGGGTTACTAGGCCCTCACAGGAGCCGAAAACCAGAGTTGTGAGGAAGCCAGCACCTGGGACCAGGATCCACCCGCAGAGAGGATGGGGTCCTCGGGTGGCCTAGCTGATGGCACTCGACTGTGTCTCTCTCCCCCCAGGCAGCTTTTTATGAGCCCACGCACGCATGTGCCAGCACGCGGAGCTTCCTCAGAGCACATCATGTCCGGTATCGTATCCCATCTCGTAAACCTGCTCCCTCCCGACCCCCCGCTGTCGTTAAAACCTCCCTGTAAAGGATGCCTAATGATCTAGTGTGTGAACACAGAATGCTTCACTTAAAACCAAGTCCCAAATGATAGGCATTTCGTACCCCCTACTCCTGCCGATTTCTCCCGTTAGAAACGGTTAGAAAGTGGTGCCGACGATATCTTCGTAAACTTTTGACACCATTGCATGTTTCCCTTGGTCAGGTTTCTAGAACGGGAATTAATGAGTCAAAGGGCTAAGGTTCCCATCATCTCGTTTTCTCTAGAGGATGCAGTTAAGCCTGTGGCTCTAGAACTCTCTGGTGCCCGAGCTGGAATTTGAACTCTCCCACTTATTATCTGTGTGACTTCGAGCAGGTTATGTAACCTCCCATTTCTTCACCTGTAAAATGGGGATAATAATAGTACCTACCTCATAGTGGTGTTGTGAAGATTCAGTGAGCGGAGCCATGTGTAACTGTTAGGTTGAACAGGCATGACTCATGAGATGTAATCATAAAGCAAACTTTATGTTTGTCTCCCACGGTCTCTTCAGTTTTATTCTCTGGGACTGCTCCCCCCCCCCCCAACCTAGATGAAATTGAGGGTAAGTCCCATGACTTCTCTGGTCATTTCCAGGTAACCAAAGGTTGTCCTGTCAGTAATTCATACGTCCTGTCTATTGTGATAAAAAAAAAAATCTTTGAATTTCAGGTTTACACCAACTCTTCTTGCCCATCACGGTGTTCTGTGAGCCAGCTGCCTGCTGGAGAGGGTCCAGCTTGCAGTTCTGACCCTTTCCAGGGTCCAGTGGGAGGGGAGGGAGGGGAAGAAGAGAGGAGAGGAGCAGGAAAATTCTTTCTGCCCCCCTCCTCTGGGTGCTTTTTGGGGTTCTTGGACACCACTCCATCGCTTGGGCTGTCTCCATAAGCTCAGCTCCCTTGATGCGGGTGATCCTTGCTCCCCATAGCTCCACAGGACACTCTGGTTGCTTTCTCAGGCCCTGGGAAGCCTGGGCTCATCCCCTCCCCACTGTCACCTCCTCCCACAATGGGGCCCTCTCGGCTGAGATCTAAGATAACAGCATCTGGCCCTCATGCTGGGACCCACACTGGTCCACAGGAAAAGCACACAGACCCGACCCTGAAGCAGCAGAGCCCTCTCAGCCAGCAGGGCAGCCACCCTCCCCCTGCTCTGCGGGTTGGCAGGCCTGGATCCGCTGCCTGTGCCCCATGGACCTCAGGACCATCCTAGGGAGTTCTCCTTCAAGCCTCCCTCTCTGGATTTGAGGCAAAGGCCACGTACCCTTCCCTGCTCCCACAGAGGGTCCACTGGACCCTGAGGCTCTCTTGCAAATTCCCCTTAAGCCTCTAACAATTTAGAGGTAGGCGTCGGCTAATGGTACAGACCCGGGTTTCCTCCCCCTCTCTTCCAGGTCCTGTTTGTTCGGGGTCATCCCACCACACTCGGCAACGCGTTATTTATTCACTGGGCGCCTCGACCAGAGAGTTGCATTTCGTCACGCTCTTGCCCATATTTGCTTTGTATGAAACCCGGGGACGAGTGCCTGGCCCAGAGCATGCACTCAACCAGTGACGGTCGTGTGTGATCCCATCCACAGGCCCCCCACTTACACGCAGTCCGTCACTATTTCATTTGGCTTCATCCCAATTTTATGTTTTCTTTAGACTATGCTTGTGGTGGTGATGGTGGTGGTGGTGGAGATTTCAATTTGCTATTATCTCCTGCAGTTATTTGGGAAATAGGCATATTGCTTTTAGTTCCGCCAGTGCTTACCCTACATTTTTTCAAATACATCAGTAAGCCTATTTATCTCCCTTGAGTCAGGTAGAAACGGGGCAGTGGGCGTCATATATTCTGCAGTTATTTAAGTGGAAATTTTGGCGGGCACTATCTGGCCACCATACATATGCTGCCATTTTGCCTTCATGTCTGCTCAACAGCTTTGAAAAGGCACTGAGCTCTGGTTTAGGGTCTGCTCATGCCTGTCCTGGACTTTCCCATGACCCAGCTAGCAGTTGTCCATACGTCTGGCCTTGTCTCCTTCTGTCCTCCGTTTTGCTCCCAATTATATCTTTCTAAAAGTACACCTGGGCAGGTTACTCTTGGCTTAAAACCCTTTAGTGGTTCCCTGTTGGTTATAGGATAAGATTCAAACTCCTCAGCCTGGTGTTCAGGGTGCCATGTGACCTAGCTCTACCTTAACTTTCTACGCCCTTCTCCTGCCACGTGGAACCACTCACCCCCGTGCTACCACACGGGCTTGCATTTTGGTTATCAACTGCATTGGTCACATGTTCTCATATCCCCGTGCCTTTGCTCACGTCATCTTCTGTGTCTAGAATGCCCTTTGGTAGAAGAGCCCAGCTCAGAACCGGGCCGGTTGTAGAATCTCAGGAACTGGAAAGCTCCCCGCTTCCTTTCTTATCAGTCTGTCAAAATCCTACTCATCCTTCAAGGACCAATTCAGATGTCATCTTCTTCACTCTCAGGGCAGATTTGTCCTACCCCGACTTCCCTCCCCCCACCACCCCTAGCCACCCCTCCTCTGTGCCCGGAGCCCTTGGCACACCTGTGTTGTAACCCTAGCACCTGGCTTCTCTGCATCTCTCCCACCAGACTGAGAGCTCCCTGGGGGCAGAACCGGGCGGGCCGCCTGCCAGAGCCCTGTACGGACCTGCGGGCCCCGGGCGAGTCGAGTCCTTTGCCTTCCTCAGCCCCGAGGGAGGCAACACCAAGCTCTGAGGTGGGGCAGCTTGGGACTGGGTGCCAGATCTGGATAGATATTCACTTATTATTCATATCCTGTTGCTTCCAAAATTGATTAGAGGTGGGCCACACTCAATTCGACTGTTAAATTAGAAACTGAAAATTGAAAATTCCACATGAAGTGGCAAGGTGCCGAAAGAAGTGCGAACCTTCTTTCTTGGGTGAACTAGTCTTGCTGAGCGGAGCTTGCACTGGGGTCTTCCAGCTGGGGTAGCAGATGGGAGGGTCTCCTTCGGCTTAAACTCTTGCACTCCCCTCAGAAACCATGGCCATGTTTGAAAATGCCTACAAGGTAGGGGCGCCTGGGTGGCTCAGTCCATTAAGCGTCTGCCTTCGGCTCAGGTCATGATCCCAGGGTCCTGGGATCGAGTCCTGCATCGGGCTCCCTGCTCGGCGGGGAGTCTGCTTCTCACTTTTCCTCTGCCTGCCATGGGCGCTCTCTCTCTCTCTGTCAAATAAATAAATAAATATAAATCTTGAAAATGCCTACAAGGCAACAAGGAGAATTTAAGTCCACCCTTGCAGGATTTGGGCAGGTGGTGAGGCAGGCGTTGGGTTTGCTATGTGGCGGCACATTGGTAGCAATCACCTGGTTCTGCAGGCTAAATCTGAAAAGCTTAGGCCCTTTCTCAAGGGTCACCCTATAGCACAGCTGTATTCTAACCATGGCCTAGTACAATCTACCTCATGTGGCTTTCTGGAGTGGCCTTTTAATGGAAGCCAAGGGCATACACTTAAAATGTCAACTAGGGAAGCTTTTTTTTTTTAAGATTTACATATTTGACAGAGAGAGACAGCGAGAGAGGGAACACAAGCAGGGGGAGTGGGAGAGGAAGAAGCAGGCTTCCCGTGGAGCAGGGAGCCCGATGCGGGGCTCCATCCCAGGACCCTGGGATCATGACCTGAGCCGAAGGCAGATGCTTAACGACTGAGCCACCCAGGCGTCCCCAGGGAAACTATTTGAGCAGGAAAACCCATTGCCAGTTCTGAGTTGAGTGTGAACACTTACACACCCCTTAGAACTCACAGAAGCACATACTGAGATCCTCCCCATGCCGTCCAACAAATGTTCTTGTGCAGATCCATCCTGCAAGGACACCTTATACATACACGCTCATGCACACTCGTGGGTACACGGCACACAGTCCCACTGGCTCCCACACATGCCATGGGCACGTGCACAGCCTCTGCAGGAAGAGACATGGGGAGCTGTCTTATTTCTGCACCTCACTCTGCCTCCAGATTTTGCTCTCTCAGGACAGAACCCAAAGTATCTATTTAATAGATTCAATTACTTTAGGCTCCTGAGACCTTCCAACTTGATTCTGATTGCTTCAAGGTGTCAGATAATTTGGGAATAAATGGGGAAGGCATTCACATCCTTGAAGGGGTAGTCTTCCAGGCTCTACTCAGTCATCACTGAAGTGGTAGCTGCAGATTGCAGTTTGGGAAAGGGTGGTCTGGAGGGTGGGACCAGCCTCTTGTTGCTAGGCAGGGACACAGGGCTCTGTCCTAAAGGAGAGAGGCCTTCAGGGTAGTGCTTTGGCCTCCAAAGCAGGGGCCAGTCCCTTTCTGCTGACCTTCCTGGGAACCCAACGGGTGGAACCGAGGCCCATGCCAAGTGTCCCGGCAGGCGAGAAAACAGCCCTGCTTTCTGTCCCCTGCACCTCACTCTGGGGTGATTTCTTTTGTCTGCCCGCCGTCCGCTGTGACAGTGATAGCTCTTAGAGGTTGATAATCAGAGGTCACAGCCTTCAGGGACCGTTGATGCTGTGCCAGACAGAGATGGATCTTTTCTGTCCTGCACTCCAGAAACCTGAAGAAAGAGACCGGGTGTGTGGCATGTGGCATGAACCGTGCTAGGCAGGAAGGAGGCTAAGGACAAGGGCTGTGGGCCCAGACTGCTGTGTGGGAATCTTAGCTTCACCACTGAACAGCTCTGTGACGTCGGGCAAGATCTTTGCCTTCTCTGTGCCCCAGTTTCTTCTGCTGTGAAATGGGTATGATAATAGCATCCACCTCCTAGGGTGGCTGTGAGGATGAAATGAGTTACAGTGTAGAGAGCACCTGGAGCTCAGCAAATGCTCCAAACATTTTGGTTATTGTTTTTAATAGTTAATGGGGAAGGCCAGGCCAGGCCGAAAGGCTGGGAGAGTTCTGGGGTGGGGCGTCCTGGCTGTGGACCTAGGGCAGCAGGATGGGGCCCTCTCTCAGCCCAGCTGGTTCTTCTCACACTCTCCCACCCAGTCATGCAGTCCTGATGGCCTATTTTGCACCACAGGGACCTGCATGGTTGCAGGGTGTGCGCGCTGCTGAATCCAGGGTGCACATGAGGACACCCACATGGAGTGTGGAGACTGTGCCCCTCAGCAGACCCCCGCCCAATCACCTGTTCTCTCCTCCCCAGCTGGGGATTCACTATCCTTCACCTCATCATGCCATGGCTGGCTTTAGAGTTGGTGTGAGTCACAGCCAAGACCTCCTCAGCACCCAGAGACTTTAAGATGACCTTTTAAAAGAAGTTTTTGCCTCCTTTTAAGTGTGGCCCCTAGAGCGAGCTTTGGAGGACAGAGACCCTGGTTCCATTTCAGCTCTATCTCTTTGTAGCTTTATGTCCTTGGGCATCTTAGCATTACTGAGGCTTTATTCTCTGGAAATAGGAATAAAATACTTGCCTCTCAAGGCTGTTGTGGAGCTTAAATAATATAAATTTATAAGGGCTGGGAATGCAATAGTATATGTTACTCTTCTCTTGACTGCTACCGCTTAGAGGGGAAAGACCCACGGCTTTGAGAAAGCAGCTCCTTACTAAAAAACAAAGATTCCCCTGGGGCCTGTGAGGAAGGGATGTGGGGGAGTGGAAGGGGCAGAAAGGGGAAGGCCAGCCTCCACGCTTCGGATCTGCAGGTTCCCCCAGACCTCTTCGGTTCTTTTCAGGCCTCAGCTCTTTCCCCGCACCGAAGGGTCCCACCCCCCACTGCTCCTCCCATTCCCCAACTAAGCAGCGGTTCCCATCCCTTGGTGGAGATAGGTAAGCCAGGCAGGCAGGTAGGAGTTAGAAATATCCCCGCTTCACAGAGAAAGAAACTGACGCTCGGAGGTCTGGGGACCCGCCCAGCGGCCGCGGCCTTAGCCCAGGCGCGGGCGCGGTCACGTGTGCGGCGCGGGAGCCCCCGGGCCTTCGGGGAAGGAGCGGGGGCGGGGGCGTTCAGAACGCCGGCGCCGGCCGGGGGTGGGGTCTCTGCCAGGGGCGGGGCGAGGGGGCGGGGGCGGGGGCGGACCGTGGCGGCCGCCACGCAGCACTCGGGCACCTCGGCGCGGGACCGAGCCCTTCCAGTGGCGCCCGGCGGTGCCGGCCGGCCTCTCCCGCCTCCACGCGCGCGCACGCCCGCCGCGGTCCCGCGCACTCCGCCGTTTCGCCCATCGCGCCGCGCAGACAGCCGCTCGCCGGGCCCGCGGCCGGGGCCCCGGCGTGCAGCGCGGGCCTCGGCGGGGCCCAGCGCCCCGGCCCGGGAGGATGCGGCCCGGGGCGGCCCGGGAGCTGAGCAGGGCCCCCGCGCCGTCCCCCGCGGGCCCCGGCTTCCAGAGCCGCAGCCGCCGCCCCGCCCCCGGGAGACATGACTTCCAAGCCGCATTCCGACTGGATTCCCTACAGGTACGCGGGCGCCCAGCCCACCCTCCCCCCTTCAGCTTGGGGGCGCGGGCTCGGCCCACTACCCTCCAGCGCTCGGGGCGAGCGGCGCCCACCACCCCGACCCGGGGTGCCGGGCCTCCGTACCCATCCCATCCCACACTGCGGGCGCGGGCTGGAGGCGCGGGGCCTTCCTACCCCAACTTTGGGCCCCGGGCGGACTGAACCGGCCTGCCCTGCTCCGTCTCTCGTCCGCCGGGGCTGCTGGAAGGGGCCAGTGCTCTGGGCCTGTGTGGGCCGTGTTGGGTTGGGCAGCGCCATGTGGCCGCACGGGGAGGGAGCGCACTGCTCTGAGCCCCCCTTCTAGGCCCAGCACACCGGGTCACACGCCGGTGTAGCTGTGGACAGACACCCGTACAGCTGCAGGCATGCACCCCCCCGTGGGTGCATCGGGCCACAGACACTCCTGCTGGTCTGTTCACACACGCAGAGCATGAATTCCTGGAGACAGTTATTCTGAACCAAGAGTACAGGCCGCTCATACACACATGCACCCCATACGTCTCCACCTACACTGATTCTTGGTCTCACACAGGTGTACTCCTACTCTCTGTGCCCATAACACATCCTGTATTTGGACAATACCTGACACCCGTTACCCACTCACAGGTACTACTCATATCAGAGACTCGGAAATCCACTTGCAAACAGGTCTATACCTGGACACCCACCAACTCACAATACATAGACCGCCTTTACATGCATAAGAGCATTCATGAAAGCACGGGTACCCTGTGCTTTCCCCAGACTCTCTGGTCTGTCCCAAGGATAGATGGGCTTTGCTGGTTGCCTCGTGGTCGGGGTGGGGGAAGGGTGTTGGAGGCTTCTCATACAGGTGCAGGCCTTTCCCCCATCCACTCTTCATTCTCTCCATTACCCCTGGAATAGAGCTCATCGTCATGGTAGCGCCAGATCCTTGGCCACCTATTGGCTCCTGGTTGCCATGGGCTACGGGGCTGTCTCCAGGCCTCCCAGAGAGGCATGTGTGTAAGATGGGTGCTGGACCGCTGAGGGCCACTATGCTATTGCCTGCCGAGGTGCTCATGCCTGCGGGTTGGAGGAGCAGACCCTCAAGACCTGCCTTGTAACACAGCCAGCTCTTGGGAAGGGACCTGATTCTAGTCACCGATAGAAAATACTTCTGACAGAGCTCTTCCAGGAGTCCAGACAGCATCCAAAATGGAAAACCAGCTGAAACTGCCTGAGGCTTGTTAAAAGCATATCCTTCTGCAAACAAGCACCTGTCACTGACCTGGGTATTCAGGGTTTCTCCTGAGAACTGCTGTCTCTAAGCTCCTTTGGAGGCTCTAGGGCTTCCCAAGTTGGAATTTGTGGGTGCCCCTCCCACCAACATACACACGTGCACACACACGAGTCACCCATAGGGTTTCCTGCAGACAATGCAGTTACACCTCAGAGTCTCCCATAGATCAGGGAGATACTCTCATCAGGAGACTGGTGCTTTGCTGACTCAGGAGCTGCTACCCTGCACCGGGCATCCAGGCTAGGGGCACAGGTAGTTTGTGGAGCATCCTGGCTTGACACATCTATGCCGAGGACCTTCTAGAAGACCGTGCAGCCCCACAGAGTACCATTAACCTTTTCTAGCTGCCCAGTAGAGGTGCCTGGGGAGCACCTGCAGGCTGAGTGGCCTCTAACGCTGTGGAAGTACGAGTATGGGGGGGGCACTTGGCAGGGTGGTGGCCACAGACTGACTTAGGAGGATAGGAAGAGACAGCACTTGTGGCTGTGGATATGATGGTGTGTTTAGGATCTGGCAGAATGGGGGTCCAGGCCAGATCATGGGTCAAGGAAGCCTCTTCCAGAAGCCAAAGACCAGAACAATGTGTAGAGTAAGTGCACAAGTCTTAGAGAAAGCCTGCCTCTAGGAAAGAGGCCCCTCGGGAGGTGGGCTTGTCTCTGGGAAATGGCTTTGTCCTCCAACAGCGCCCAGGGCACTCGCATCCTTCACGAGGTGATTTGGCACTTGCCCCAGCCTAGGCCCAACCACCCTATCCCCCCATTCCTTTCTTGGGCCCGAACACGCCGCCTGGAGCACAGAATCCTATCACCCTGGAAGCCTATCCCTGAGGAGCAGCTTGGCACCCTTGTGGCTCTACCTGCTTGTGGTCCCATTGCTCTGTCACCCCTGCCTTCTTGCTCTGTGGCAGGGAGGGTGGGTCTCGAGCTGGGGGCAGGCTATAGTCAGAAGTTGCCAGAATCTCTCCTGCCTTGCTGGGGTCTTTCTGAGCATGCCCTGGGCCTGGGAAAGCACTGGACTTTGGGTGTAGACTTCCAGAACGGGGAGACCTGAGCTGAGAAGAGGAGATGCAAATTGCCTCTCGCATTAACTGGGCTGCTGATTGCAGTTAAAGCCACATGCCTGTGTGATCGCAGAAAACTGGGGCAGAAGACAGGCAAGGCCGTTTACTTGCACGTGGGCACGTGTTTCGGTATGAGGTTTCCCCAGTGTCACAGTATGTCAGAGCTGGAATGCGTTGTTTGGTTTGGGGGAGAGAGGTCGGTCGATTTCTTGTTAGCTCTCCTGGTGGGGGTTTTACTCCCTCTGTGATGGCTGCACCTGCGTTCCCTAGGCCTGGCTCATTTTCTTTGAAGCAACTGCCAGTTGGCGATAATCTTCTTAAGGGTAATTGTGGCTCAGTTTATAACGATCATGGATTAATCTCACATTCTGACTCAGAAGGGAGCCATTTAGTTTATAAAGTTGAACGATTGGAATAATGTTTTGCCTTTTGACTTTTTTCTATTAGTAGTACTAATAATTTTCACTTCTGCCATTTTCTCTTCGTCTGTGTTCTTGAGTATTAAATGCCCCTTCTCCCTGGCTTCACAACCTTTTATGAGTTGCAGGTGGAGCATTAAGAGCGCAGGAGCGATGGCGGGCCCGGTCCTCAGTGCTCTTTCTGCACTGTCTCCCCCCAACCCGACTCCGAACTCCTGGAGAGCAGGGACCCCACTTGGTTCTGAGCTGTGTGCCTGGCGTGGCCCAGCACAGACAAGATGCGCACGACTTTGAGTCAGAGGCATCCCCAGATGGCTTTTCAGACTTTCTGGCTTTCCTGGCTGCACACCCGGGTTCTCAGCACACCCAAGGGATGTGGTCTCCCCTCAGGGAAAGGAATAGTGCTGGGCAGGCGTGGCCCTGAGTCAGAGAATGAGCATCGCAGCTGGAAGGGCCCTTACAGCGTACGGGCTGTCGGGTCCGCTGTGTGAATGCACCCTTCCATCACGTGGGGCTGACCGTTAGAAAGCTCTTCCTTGGGGTGAGCCTCAGCATGCCTCTGGGGTTTCCCTCCTCTTGGCTCTTGTGAGGGTCCTCCCACCACTTCCGGACGACGCTTTCTGGGGAGTGGAAGGACTGCTGACCACGCAAGACCTGGCTCTTCCAGCTCCGCCTGTGTGGGAAGCCTCAGGGTGCCGGGGATGCTGTGTTGGCCGTGTCACCTCCAGCAGCAGGGAGGAGGAGCAGAATCTCTGGCTACTCCCAGCCCCAGCGCCCTGGGGAAGTTGTCCCGGTGCTGCTTTGGGTGGAAGGAGCAGGCACACAGGGGTGAGAGAGAGGACTCGGTGAGCAGGGACTGTGCGGCTCCCCTCAGGTTGGTCTCTGCCCTCCTCCAGCAGGCATCTGGAGACACCTGCAGCTTCCTGGGTGCTGTCCCACCCCGAGCAGAGGGAGGCTGTTACTTCCTCGCTGGGGACCCTGCTCCCGTTGTTGACCTTGGCCCTCCCTGTCATGGGGGACAGCTTTGGCTCACTGACTCATCACCTTGAGGCCTCTGTAAACAGAACTCCAAAGTCTCATCAGGCTGATGTCAAGCCCTGTGTCCCCCATTCTGCCTGTGTGGGGCAGACCTGGGTTTGGGGACCCACATGTAAGACATGACCTTCTCCTGTTAGGTTTCCATTGGTTAGAGTCTGCAAGCTCTCCAGTGTCTTCTCAAGTCCTACTGTCTTAATGAACAGTTTAGTATCACTTCGACTTTGTGTCACCTATAAGTCTTCTGTGAGGCCTGCCTTGTCTAGGTCATCAGTAAACACGCTAAGCAAGGGAAGCAGGGTGCTGGAAACCTGATTATGGCATGCCTTATTGTTGCAAAAACCTGTCTCTTTGGAGGAGCACGCCACTCACGTTGCTTTATCTTGCCACTAGTGACTGTCACTGGTGCTTGTGATTCCATGTGGCAGCCTGGCTGTTTGGTAGGTCTGGGGGCATGTGCCCTGACTTGCTGGTGGACTGGGCTCAGTCCTGCTGATCACTAGGTCTTCTAGCTCTTCAGTGAATCTGTTCCATGATCTTACCTGGGACCTGTGTAAGATTGATCGATCTACAGACTATGATTTCTTCCCCCATCTGAACAGAAGGCTGTATTTGCATACTTTGAGCAACTCTCAGATTTCTTTTTTGTTCTTTAGAGATCACCAGCTGTGGCTCATGGCCCTCATTTGCATGACCAACATTAAAATCACCTATGTTTCTTGCTTCAAAAGAGAAAATGAGGTGAGGGATTGATTCTGGGCTAACTTCCCCAGCAGTTCTGAATCACCAAGTCAGGGCCGAATGTGCATAGCAGTTTTAATGACGTGCTAAGTTTGGGAGCCCATGGCAGGAATGGAGAGGGCCCATCCTGGGAGGCTGGGACTCCTGTGAGCCCTGCTGTGGGCTTCTCCCTTTTGGGGCTGCCCCTGTTCCCACCCGTACTGTGTTTCCCTGGTGTTCCAAGCAGCCACTAGGGGCAGATCTGGGCGTGCTCGGGTGGGGGTGGGGAAGTCTGGCATAGGTACAGGGCTTGCAGCCTGGCCCCCTGGGTGGTCCTTCCTCCTCTGACTCCCTGGGTCCAGCGGGGGCAGCTTCTGCTGTGACTGAGTGGAAGGAATGAGGGCATAAAAGGGGAGAGTGAATTGGGCTTGGAGTACGGGTCTGTCCCTAGGTAGCCTGGCCCCCAGGGCTCTGGTCAGCTCTGGTGGGTTAGCTGAGCATGCAGGGGGTGGAGTCTAAAGAGAGGCAGGGTCCCGGCTTCCTAAATGTGTTGTCCACGGCTGGCTTTTCCATCCCTTGGGAGCAGTGCCCGTGCTCTCATTCGTTATCAATCATGGTTTTCTCTCCAGATACCTGTTGGGCAGCTCGGGGGAGGCAAGGGGATATGGAGGGGCCGTCTCCCTGGGAGGCGAAGGGCCACTTCGTTGGCCCTGGGCAGAATGGGTGGATTGGTGGACACGGCCGACTGGGTTTCTCCGACCCTCAGGAGCCAGTAGCCGGTGCGTTCCTGGATCTCCCTGGTCCGGTCCCCAGCAGGAGGCGACCGTAATGAAGGAGCCGCCAGGGTCAGCTGGAGGACCCATCCATCAGTGCCCTGTCTCCTGCCCGAGGCTCCTGGCGGGGCCGCAGCTGCCAGACCAGGCTTGGCAGCGATTCCGTAATTGGAGCCCGAGTTGTTAAAAAGCCATTACTTTCTCCTCTGTGGTTATCATTTAGTGTTGCCCAGAACAGTGCCCATCGGGTAGAGGCAGGCCAGGGGTGGCGGCGGGACAGGAAGGAAGGAGCCCTGGTGGGAGCTGAGGGGCAGGGCTGCCTGGAGGGGTGGGGCTGGGGGCGGGGCCTGCCGGGGAGGGGAGAGGGGTTTCCTTCCACTCCCTGGACACAGCCCCACCTTGTTGCCGTGGTTCTCAGCAGCCGCCGGGTCTTGCGGGGATTTGTTCTAGGTCTGGGGCCGATGTGCGCCTCAGACACAGTGCTGTCAGGCGGTCCGGGCTCGTCCCTGCCGGGGGCCCGTAGTCTGCTTTCCTAGAAACAGGGCCCTGGCAGGAACCTGCTTTCCTGGACGTGCCGTCGTCCACTCTTGGAGCCACCGCTCAGAGCTGCGTGGATTGCGGGCCCTCCTGGGGCGTCCTGCGCAGCCAGGCACGTTCTTCCTCACCCCTGACCGGAGGCACGAGGCTTCTCCCAGCCGCGCCCCTGCACATGCCGGCCCCCCCGCCGCTCCAGTGTGCCCAGCGGAGTGGCGGAGGAGGTGGGGCGTGGCTCTCCAGGCACTTCCAGGCTATCCGAGTTTCTGGAATCTCTTCAGAAACTTACCCCTTTTCATCCATCTTTCTGTGAGGGCCGGTGGTGAAGTCCATTCCACCTGTAATCCTGCCAGGATTACTAAGGCCTGCGGCTCTGGCTCTTTCTGCCGGATCAGGGAATGGAGGTGGGGCCAGAGGAGGAGGAAAGTAGCCTCCTTGCCCGCTGGTGACCTGTGGAGAGGCCGGGCAGTGGGATGGTAGCCTGGGCTAGGAATGTGCGCCGCCCCCGCCCCCCCCCCGGACGGATAGGGACACCAGAGCCACCTTTGTCCATCGAGCTGCCGCTGTGACCCGGCGCTTCTGGAGGTGGCTTTGCTCGTGTCAGCTTAACTCGCAGGCGGATGTCCCCTTTTCTGAATGACCCTAGATGTTTGCGTCAGCACCACAGAGGGCGGGGGCTTTGCCCTGCTCCCCAAGCTCAGTCCCCGGATGACCTGGCTGTCCCTGGCCCTGCCCTACGAAAGTGCAAGGGACTTGCGCCATGTCAGGGAGCCATGAAGCTGCCTCCTGCCAGCAGGATGTGGAGCCGGTGGTCTCGTGGAGGCAACATGGGCCCCTGTGGCCAGGCCGCGAGCATATGACTGAGATGGCGGCTGCCCCGCGTGGACCCAGGCACAGAGCTTGGCAGGCAGAGCATGGCTGGATTTCAGGCCCTGTTGTTGCTGTCAGCCAGTGCCACGTGGAGCCCAGAGTGCCGTTTCTATCCATCTCCCGCTCGTTTTTAAGGAATCCGCGTTGCTCATGCCGCAGACCCCGGTGGACTGTGGCGTTTGTGGACTGAGCCCTTGAAGTTTGTGGGAGCGGATGCTTGGCCTTGGCATTTTTCAGTCAGGCCGCTGACTTAAGGTGGAGAGGCGACTGACAGAGGTGTAGCCTCTCAGACCTGGCAGGGCCCCCAGGCATCTTGCTCACCCTAATAAACTCATCCTTCCTTCAGAACTCTCACTGCCGCCCTCTGGCCTGGGGTGCCCGCTTTCTCAGATGGCACTCCCTCTCCCGGCCAGCTTGAAGTGTTAGGAGCCGGGTCCCTGTCGCCTGCTCCTGGCAGTGCCCTCAGGGAGTCCCACGTGCAGCTGTGGGCGACTCTAGGTGGACCGAGGCCTTGACTGAGAAGCACGTCTGTTTAGCAGTGTTTTCTCTTGTGTTCTGGCAGCCAAGGCTTTTGGAGAATCAGGCTGTGAACAGACTCAGAGCACAGTCGGGGCTCCTGTTGAGTGCAGGGCAGCCCCTGGGTGTCAGGAAAGGCCTTCAAGTAAGGAGGACAGCTGCCAGTTAAAAACGGGCAGTTGTCTTAGGTTGTGGCTGGGGAGGTGGGTGGGTAGAGCCAGAGGTGGGCGGTGGGCTGTGGACTCCATGGACTTCCTGCCACACCCTTGGCTGGCTCCCCCGGCACATGGACACACAGGTAGTTTGGATGAGCCGAAGGGACACTGCAGGTTGATGATCGTTGCAGGTAGAAGAGCTCCTCTCGTCAGGAGGAGGTGGCACTGGCTGCAGCTTGTCTTCGGGGTGACCCGCCCTCACCTTCCCTCCTTAGGCGTGTGCTGTGCTCACCCGCACACAGGCGCACCCGCTTCTCACGCAGGCACTCACCTGCCTAGCTGCACGGTGTGCTCACACATGTAAGTGTCCTCATGTATCTGGACGCCTCCCGGTGTGGGCACGGCACGACGTATACTTAGGGCTTCGCATACAAACCTGATGCACTCAGGCATGCCTATGCAGGTACCCACTCAAGGTCTGGTTCAGGGGCAGGCCCCAGCATCACTGGGCCAGGGTAGTCAGGGGGTTCCCAGGGCTCATGTCCTCAGACGTCAGCCCTACTACCCCCAATCTTGGCTTTTATAGAATTTGGGGCTACGGCTCATGGATGTATCTTGGACTAGAAGGAATGCTAAGTGGTCGGAGCTCCCTGATTATGCTTGTCTTCCTGGGAGGCAGGTCCAGTCTATGTGAGTTGACACTGCCCGTTCCAAGACCTTAGGGACTCAAGGATTTGATGCCCTGGTGCCCCCTGCGCCATGTTGGCTGGTTGCTGGGCTGTTCCCTGCTGTGCTGTGTCTGCCTGCAGATACCCCACCCAGTGCTAGCCCTGCCCTCAGGGGCTGGTTGGTCTTTTAGCTTCGCTCTCCCAAATGAGGGGACCCTCAGCCTTCTTTAAGAGGGGGAGGGGGTGGGCAGCACCTCCATTCTGCCACCTGGAGAGCCAGGAGTTTGCATAGAAGAGGAAGGAGTCTGCCTCAAAGGATCCAGCCTCCTCTAGGAAGGACGGAAAGACGGGAAGAGCTGGTGAGATCTGAGAGGGACCTGGAGCCGACAGGCGCCTGGGTCTGGAGCCCAGCCTTGGGCTTGGCTTGCACCTGATGCCTCTGGACAGGTTCCCCTGGATCTCAGGCATGTCTGCTCCTGTACTTACCGGGGCCGGGCTGACGAGGAATTCCTTGGGTCAGCAGTGACCCCAGCAGGAGAAAGCTCCTAAAGTGGCCAAAATATGGCTCCCATCTTTCCGTCTGGAACCAGTTTCCAGATAGTAGCTCCACCCTTCCCCCCTCTCCTCTGTACCCAGGAGTCATGACGGGAGGGGTTTAAAGAACCCAGATGTGCGGGGGGTGGGCTCTGGGTTTGTGGCAGCCGGCCGGCAGGCCCTGAGTGCCCCTGTCTCCCTCTGCAGTGTCTTAGATGATGAGGGCAGCAACCTGAGGCAGCAGAAGCTGGACCGGCAGGTGAGTGGGGCCGGGGCCGGGAGGACGGGCAGTCAGCACTTACCATCCTGGCTGGAGAGTGAGGATTGTCTCCCTTCCTGGGGTGACCCTGGCTGGCGAGGAGGAGGCTCTCACAGAAGAGAGGCGAGCCCTGTCTTGACCAGCTCAGTATCAGCACTGAGCTTTTGCCAGGCAGGCAGCTGGTGGCTGCAGTCGGACCATTGGACATCTGTGCCGTGGTCCTGCCGGGGCGGCCACCTGGGCTGACTTGTGCCTCCTTTTCCTGGACCCTGAGTCTCCAGGTGCCAAGGGCACAAAGCCTCGGCCCAAAGTGGGCTGTGGACCCCCTGGCAACCCCCAGAACCGAGCTGAGCGATCAGGGCCTTCTCTCTGGTCCCAGTTGGGAGCCTGCTGTCCGGGTGGAAGTGACGGGCTGCGCTCTCAGGGCCCGCCGACTTCTGTGTCTGTCCCGTGCCTGCAGCGGGCCCTGCTGGAGCAGAAGCAGAAGAAGAAGCGCCAGGAGCCCCTGATGGTGCAGGCCAACACGGACGGGCGGCCCCGGAGCCGGCGGGCCCGGCAGTCAGAGGAGCAGGCACCCCTGGTGGAGTCCTACCTCAGCAGCAGCGGCAGCACCAGCTACCAAGGTAGAGCCTGCCCTGGGGCGAGCCTGGGGAGGTCCCCGTGCTGCGGCCTCGCGCACCCCTCCCACCGGCACTGCTTCAGGGAGCCCCTCATGGACCTCGGCCGGCCGGGGCAGGTGAAGGGCTCCCCCCCATCAGGGGCTGCTCAGGCCGGACGATGCCCAGCCCAGGTGGAGGGAGGCCAGGACCTGGACCCCGGGGCCCCTGCATGTGCTCAGGCATCCTGAGGCTTTGGTCACCTTGGCAGGTGTTTCTTGAGCACCGACTGTGTGCCTAGGGCAGGGCCAGGCCTGCAGAAAGGCTGCAGCCCCTGTGGAGAGAGCGGATCCCACCCCCGTCGGAAGATAGTTTCTGCTCACCTGTGACTGTGAGCAAGTCACTTACTCTCTGGGCCTATTTTCTCCCCTTGTAAAGTTGAGGAATATCCTGTATCTTGGGGCTTTGAAAATTGAAGCGGCCATGGTATGTCCTGTGGTCCAGTCATGAATGCTGTTCCCTGCGGACACTGCCGCCCAGGCTCGGGGGGCGGGGGCGGGGAGGTGGTGCCTTTGCCCAGTGCCAAGCCCTGAGGAGGCGAGGCTGGCTGACCTGGGGTCCCTGGTTCCGAGGGCCCCTCCAGCCCCGCCTGCTCTGCCCTCTGCTGGCTCTTGGTGTTAAATGCAAGGGGGTTGGTTCCAGAGGCTGAGGGGGAGGGCGGTTGGCATCAGTGAGAACTGCTTCTCCCAGCGAACAGTTCTTCACTGACCGTGCTCATCCATGTTGTATATTCATTTTTTTAAATATTTATTGAGGGCTTACTTTGTGTCAGGCTCTGAATTAGAGGCTGAGGGTCCTGGGGAAGCACAAAATAGGAGTGTTCTCTGTTCATGGACCTGGAGGTCTAGGAAGGGAGAGTTAAACAGGTGGTCCCAGGTGTGCTTGGCGGAGAAAAACAGGCTCTGTGAGTGAACGGCAGAGAGACTGCTCCCAGATGAGGGCCAGGGAAGGCCTCCCAGAGGAGGTGACACCTGAGCTGGAATCCACAGGTTGAGTGGGAGTTTAGTTGGGGTCAAGGGGGCCAATGTCTGGAGTGAGGACCGTGCAGACGGTGGGACAATAGAGCAAAGCCCCTGTGGCAAGAGGGAAGGCACTGAAAGCGCCAGGTGGGGCTGGGACTTGGGGTGCCCGGGAGATGAGGGGTGTGCCGTGAAGGCCAAGGCCAAGTGGAAGGGAGCTGGAGGGGCCGGACTTGGGGGAGAATGGTGGTCTTCATCTTACGAGCAATGAGAAATCATTCAAAGACTTAAAGCAGGTTGGGGTTCTGATGTGTGGAGACTGTGGAGGCCACCCAGCTGTGACCGTGTTGGTGTGTGCAGCTCCTTGTACCCAGAGCCACCCTCCTGCTTGGGGTACTCTGGGTGCCGGGCTCCCATGGGCTCGTCCCACGCGGGCCAGTGCAGGCTCCCTGGAGTGCTTGCCCTACGAGTTCTGGGCTCTTCTAGGGAATGCAGCCTTTTCCGTCTTCAGCACCTTGAGTGACCCACTTTCTCCCAGATGCTCTCCCTTCCCCTGCCCAGGCTCACACAGTTTGCTGGTCCAGAGCTCTGACTGCGTGCTTCTTGGTTGATCATGCTGTGGGCCAGCCTGTTGACTATCACACGGGGCTTCAGGAACCACCTCCTTCCAGCTCGGCCTGCCCCGGCCCTTTTGTCTTGTAGAGGCCCTGGCAGGGCTTGGGTGGTGGTGGGGCCCTGGCAGATGTGCTGAGAAGTGAGTTCCACTTGGAGCTCTGGTCTCACCTAGGGCCCATGTTTCTCTCTCTCTCCCTCTCCCTCTCTCTCCCTCTCTCTCTCTCTCTCTCTCTCTCTCTCTCTCTCTCTCTCTCTCTCTCGGGCTCTCACCTGAGCAGTTCAAGAGGCCGACTCACTTACCAGTGCGCAGCTGGGAGCCGCCCGCCCAACAGCACCAGCCTCAGCCAAGAGAACCAAGGCAGCAGCTGCAGCAGGGGGCCAGGGCGGGGCCTCTAGGAAGGAGAAGCAGGGGAAGCACAAAGGTTGGCTTGCCTCCACGACAGCCCCTCCTCAGGAGGCCTGGCTCCCACTGGAGGGTTGGGGGGAGGCTTCTCCTTCAGCCTTGGAGGTAAGGGACAGGGTGGGACGCCTCCATGAAGGCACAGAAGGGCACTCGGGCCCCCACCCAACTGGTACTCAGGCTTCCTCTAGCTCACGGGGGTTCCTGGGCTGCCTGTGGGCACGGGCAGGCTCCCCACACTGCCAGGAAGTGAAGTGCAGCTCACCTGGGTCCAGCCCAGGCAGCCCCGCCCCCACCTGGCCTGAGCACCCTCCATCTCTGTCCTGCCCTAAGCAGCCTGCCCCATCCTTGTGCAGTACTCGGGGTTGTCACGTAGGCTTTCTCTACTCTCTGTCTAGCCCTAACTCTACCCTCTGGGCCCACAGACCGTCTGTTTTCTCGGTTCCTTTCTCTCCAGAAAAGATCCCCAGAGATCAAGGACCGTTTTGGTGGCTCCTGCCATGAGTCCTGTCTCCACTGGCTAGACGCCCCGTGTCCCCAACCCATGTGCATGGGCAGTGATTCCCAGGTGTCTGAGACGTGGTTGGACAGTGGTGTGTCAGGGTTCATAGGCTTTTGGAGCTGACTGCAGCGTTGAGGAGCATAGCTCAGCCAGGCAGGGCACTGCCACCTGTGTGGGCCAGGCCTTCTGTTACTTGGGCACCTTGGGCAGGGTGACGTGGGATGGGAGATCTTCCATTTGGGAAGGGGAGTGCAAGCCGACCTCTGTCTTTTTCAAGGGGCCCCCTGTGTTTTGAATGATGTGTGTGAGTTATGGGGTGAGTGTGTGTGCGCGCACTCGCGAGAGAGAGAGAGAGAGAATCACTGATCACTGGGAGTTGGCCATGTCTGTGAACAAGTGGTGGCCTTGGCCATGGTCACGATCGATCCTTGTTCTCCATCTTGTCTTTTTCACTGTGCAGTTGGTTTTGTAGATGCCTGTCTTCTGCCTAGGGATGTGAGGCATTTCAAACCAACCCTCGGCAACTAATGTGGGGGAACAGCAGAAGAAATGAAGCCCATGTCCCTTTGTAGCTTGTTGATCGCTAAGAGGCTGGCAGCAGTCATTAGTGTTTTTAAAAATCAGTTTCGCAGAGGGTTGCCCCCACTCATCCCTCACTCACTTCAAGGACGTCTGAGAATCCAGGCTCCCCCCCCACCCCCCCACGGGACTCAAGAGTATCCGTGGCCTGCAGGCACCAGCGGGCCAGCTGCACTGGCCGAAGACAAGTCTGAGGCCCAAGACCCGGTGCGGATCCTGACTGTGGGCCAGTCAGACCACGCTCAGGACGCGGGGGAGACGGCAGCCGGCGGGGGCACACAGCCCAGCGGGCAGGACCTCCGTGCCACGATGCAGAGGAAGGGTGAGCCCTGTGGGGGTTCAGTGACACCCCCAAAGCTCAGTCCCAGGTTCTTAGATGCACTCTTCTTAAGGAGCATGGCCCTGGTAGGGGGCACAGTGCGAGACCAATGAGAAACTTGGGTGTAGGGGCCCCTGATAAGGTCAAGTTCAGGGAAATCAACTAGGGAAAGCAACCAGTCCACAGCCCAGCCTTCTCTCCCCACCTCCATCTTCTGTCCCCAGGGAGACCCAGGTTTGGAGACAGGTTTCCTTTCCCTTTGCCTCCTTTGAAAAAGGTCCTTTTGAAAGTGTTTCCCCTTCATCTGTTGAGCTTGGGGAGCAGGGCCAGAATGCCCAGAGGCAGGGCAGATCCTCCCAGGAAACCTGCTGCCCAGTTTCCCCACCAGGAGCCCTGCCCCAGGGAGTCCCTGGCACAGGGTGGCAGAAGGAAGCCCAGCAAGGCCACACGTTCCAAGAAATGAGATCAGGGCTGGCTTCCTGGAGGAAGGGCCATCGAGGCAGCAGGAGGCTGGGGACGACAGCATTCCAGGTGGGGAGAAATGTGTAGACAGAAGGCCACAGGCAGGCTGGGAGAGGAATCAGTGGGCCACGTGCATCAGGCTGGGGGAGGAAGGAGCGGGGCCTCTCCCAAAGCAAATTCCATGGCCTGTGCCAGCCGAGGCCACCAGTAGACACAAAGGCTCCCAGCACAGGGTCAGCTCCATTCAGTCCTCGCTGCCCAGGAGATGGGCGCTGACTGCTGGAGAGGGGGGTCTCATGGGAGGACTGAGCGGAAAGCTGGGGGGGTGGTTACACCCTAAGGATGGTGGCCAGCCCCAGCTCGTGCATGCAGTCGAGAGAACGTGTCCTTCCGTGTGTTTGGATGTGTGTGTGTGGACGCGTGTGTGGACGTACGGCCGTGTGTGCGTACGGGTGACTCGGTGTGTCGGAGTGGGTATTGGCCGCGTCTGTGACCGCTCGTCCCTTCCCGGTCCCTGCGCTGCCCAGGTGTCCCCAGCAGCATGAGCTTGGAAGAGGAAGAGGAAGAGGAGGATGAAAACAGCTCGAGCTCCTCCCAGCTGAACAGCACCACCCGCCCCAGCTCCGCTACTAGCGGGAAGTCCGTCAGGGTGAGGTGCTTCTCCTGCCCGGCGGGAGGGTGGACAGCGGTGCTCAGAGCTCTGCTCGTCCAGGTTGGAGGGCGAATGGGTGTGAAGAAATGGAGAGTTGGCTCTCTTGGGACTGGGCCTGGAAACCGAGCAGGAGCTTTTCTCGCCGGGGCTCTTCTGTTCTCTCCTGCCTCCTCTTCTCTTCAGCCAGGCCAGGAGTCGGGGGACAGGTGCTCGAGTTGGTTGGGATGGCCCTGAGAACCTGCCCACATCCTCCATCCCCCCCCCCCGCCCCCTCCCCGGACAGCTGAGGAGCTAGCTGCTGACCCCAGGGCCGGGATGGCCGGGCCCACGGCCCAGGGACCCTGCCCCAGTTCCCACCACCACCACCACCACCACCACCACCACCACCACCACCACATCAGGGGGCAGCTTTGGGTCCCGGACCACCAGTTGCAGCTGCTCAGGGTCTCTGGGGCTTGGGCTCCTTCTCTGTCCCCTGTAGGAGGCAGCCTCAGCCCCCAGCCCAACAGCCCCAGAACCCTCGGCGGATGTGGACGTCCAGGATCTTGAGGAGTTTGCACTGAGGCCAGCCCCCCAAGGTATCACCATCAAGTGCCGCATCACGCGGGACAAGAAGGGGATGGACCGGGGCATGTACCCCACCTACTTCTTGCACCTGGACCGTGAGGATGGGAAGAAGGTGAGGTTGGCCCGAACTTGCGGTTTCCCTGAGGCAGGCTTGAGGTCCTGTGGGTTGGAATGTGACTGGAAGCCTCAGGTCCAACACTGAGCTTTCAGTTCTCCCAAGGGATAGAAGCCTCCGTGCCCGGTCTGTGCATACCTTTGTGTTAGCTGGTCGTGTGTGTGTGTGTGTGTGTGTGTACGTAAGTACGTGTGTGTACGTAAGTACGTGTGTGCGTAAGTACGTGTGTGTGTGCGTAAGTACGTGTGTACGTAAGTACATGTGTGCGCGTAAGTACGTGTGTGTGTGCGTAAGTACGTGCGTGTGTACGTGTGTGTACGTGTGTGTGTGTACATGACCATATGTTCAGGAGCTGGAGCCAGAGAGCCGTGTGTGTGTGTCAGTCACACCCATGATTGTGACCAGAGGCTGGGCCTGGAATGTGACCTTCCTCCCTTCCCCAAGGTGTTCCTCTTGGCGGGAAGGAAGAGAAAGAAGAGTAAAACTTCCAATTACCTCATCTCTGTGGACCCAACAGACTTGTCTCGAGGAGGGGACAGCTACATCGGGAAACTGCGGTACTAGCACTCCCCTAGGGAGCAGGTGGGGGGTGGGAGGGAGGGGCAGGGCCAGACTCCAGAGTGGGCATGTCTTGTCCCTGAGGGAGATCTAGGTCAGGGGTCAGATCCTCTCATAGAATCCTCTCTGTCAGCTCCAACCGTAGGCCTGGGTCCGTGCCAGCCTAGAGCCAGACTTGGGAGATGGAGCTCACATACCCTACCCTAAGCTGCTCCCAGGTCGGTGGGGCATAGGCCCATGAAGAGGGATAGGTCAAACCTCAGGAAGTCACTGAAGATGTGGGCCACCCTGGAAGAATTGCCTTGGCCCCATGGTCAGTGCCAGAGGGCAAGGCTGTGAGTGAGCCCTTGAGGGAAGAAGAGAGCACAACCTTGGGGTGGGGGGAAGGCTCTGAGCTAGGCCTCAGAGCTAGGGGAGTGTTTGCCAAGGAACAGAGTGCCAGATTTGGGGAGCATAAATCAAGCTTAGAGGTGAGGAACTAATGCTGGAGATGGGGCTAGACCAACACTCAACAGGCTGGACAGGAGAGGAGTCGTGTCATCAACTCTCCATGAGATGTTGAGTGCCTTTTGCAGTCTTGCCAGATGCCATCTGCTTGCTCGCCTCCCATGAGGGGAGCATTCCTGCGCCTCCAGGGAAACCTGTGGAACCGAGACTTACCTCCTGGAATTTCCCTCACTCAACTAAGATGCCCTTTGATTCTATTCAGAGCGAGTCCATGCCTTCTCTCCATGAAGGACCTTCAGAGATGGGGATTCAGGGTGCAGTGTGCTCCCTGGTCTGCTCCTGGCCCAACCCAGAATGCTCTGCAGGCTCCTCATGGGACAGACTGAGCTGCTTCCTGCCCTAAGGCAGAGGGTGCATGATCCTCTATTGATTGCCTGTCCTTCAGGTCCAACCTCATGGGCACTAAGTTCACCGTTTATGACAATGGAGTCAACCCTCAGAAGGCATCATCCTCTACTTTGGAAAGTGGAGCCTTGCGTCAGGAGTTGGCAGCTGTGTGCTACGTGAGTCGTGCGTTCCTGAGTCTCTGGTCTCCAAGTTAGACATGACACTGAGGACTTGCCCGGTCTGTGGGCTCTCCCATCTATCTTTGTGAACAGACAAGACTGTACAGAGTTGGGCTGTCCTCTCTTGGCATGGCCCCTGTCTGTCCTCAGAGCTCAGACCACAGAAAGCCATCTGCCTGGGGAGCTCTGGGAACTGGGCTGAGCTCTATGCAGCCCAGCCTGGGAATCGCTGGGAAAGGAGGCAGCAGGAGGCCTGAGTTCTTGTTGGTGCGTCCCTCCACCCCTCTCTCCAGTACCTGGGCCCTGCATGGACTACAAGGCCCTTTGCGTAGTCATCTCATGGAATGCACGACCTAAGAGCTCAGTCCTATTTCCTTCACTGTATAGATGAGGAAACTGAAGCTGAGAGGTTGGGTCACTTGCCAATGTCATACAGCACATTGGTGACCAAAAGGGAATTCTACTTATTTTAAAATGAGGGATTGGTACCCCCATTAATCTGGGCCTGGGTACTTGGAGGCCAGTTGGGAAAGCCATAGCTGTTCTGTATGAGCCTCTGGTGCCACCTGCTGGTCACCTTTGGGGAGGCAGCCCGAATCTCTTCAAATGCTTATTGAGCCCAGCTAATACTGTTTGAGGTCCTGAGGATACGGTAGTGAACAAGAGATGCAAATTTATACCCTTATGGGACTAAAATCCCTAGTGGGGAGACAAGCTATAAAACAGATTTATAAGTAAAACAAATAAATAAATGTGAAGAAGAAACAATCAAGCCTGGAAATGAAATGTTCAGATGTGTGGAAGCTTTTAGTAAGGATGGCAGGGAGGGCCTCCCTGAGGTAGCACTTGGGTAACGCCCAGAAGGAAGGGAGAGCCAGCCCTGTAGGTGTAGTGGAAAACACAGCCAGTGCTAATGTCCTGAGTAATTGGCAGGTGCGAGGAATGGGCGGGGGTGGGGGGGCGCAGAGCATAGCGCAGAGGAGAGTAGGTGGTGGGGAGGAATGTGGTGGGGCCGTACCACGTGAGGCCTCACAGTCGAGACCTTCAGCTTTTAATCTGTGTGAACAGTGGAGGCAAAGGATGTGACTTAATGGGACTCGCTGCTGTGTGAACAGGTGGGGGGGGGGCAGGGCAAGGTCGGAAACCAGGAATCCAGATAAAGACTAGTACTGTGATCTCAGGGAGAGATGGTGCTGGTCAAGTGGTTGAGTTCCAGATAGAATTTGAAGGGAGAGGTGACATCATCTGCTGATGGATTAGAAGTGGCTTGTGAGCCAAAAGAGAGTAGGCAAGTATGACTCAAAGTAGGTTGCCTGAGCAAATGGAAGAACTGAGTTGTCAACTGAAGCGAGGAAGACGGGAGGGAGGAGCTGGTTTGGGCAGAGTGGAGATCTGGGAGCTCAGTTGTGGACGGGTTAAGTGTAGGGATGCCTGTTAGACATTCAGGTGGAGATGGTGAAAACTAGCTCGTCAGCTTTACTCCTTTCCTCCTAGTCCCTCCATTAGGTAAGTAGAGTCCTCAGATGGCCAGGGTTGAGTCCTCCCTCTCTCTTTCCCAGGAGACAAACGTCTTAGGTTTCAAGGGGCCGCGGAAGATGAGTGTGATTGTCCCAGGCATGAACATGGTTCACGAGAGAGTCTCCATCCGGCCGCGAAACGTGAGTCTCTCCCCACCCCCGTCATCCCATCATGTGCATGCGCTCCTGGGAGCAGAACTGCAGCCGCGCTCTGCTAGGCGTAGGGGACGCCGTGGAAGAAGCCCCGGGGCTCTAGGCGGAGGTCTAGGGAGATTAAGGACTCCGTCCCTAGGGCAGATCCCTTTTTAGGGTGGTTGTGCGGCCAAGGCACGGGGCCAGGCGTGACTCAGGCGAGGCTGCCTTCCCAGGAGCATGAGACGCTGCTAGCACGCTGGCAGAATAAGAACACGGAGAGTATCATCGAGCTGCAAAACAAGACCCCGGTCTGGAATGACGACACGCAGTCCTACGTACTCAACTTCCACGGGCGCGTCACACAGGCCTCCGTGAAGAACTTCCAGATCATCCATGGCAATGACCGTGAGTGTTTCCGCCCTTCCTCAGGACTGTCCCTGTGACACCCAGGGCCTTCAGCTCAGGGTTCAGCTCACCCAGCCCGGCCTTCATAGGCCAGAGCTCAAGGATGTGGGTTACATGGCTTCGATCAGAGGTCAAAAATTCTCTAACCCTATGACTGGGAGGCCCTTGGAAGAACTTTCTTTGGAGCCCTAACCCTAGACTCTGTGCACTCAGCAGAGTCTCAGGTGTGGGAACACCCTCTGAATGGACTTTTCTTCTTCTCTGTCTCCTGGTGTTGGTGTGCCTCTCGTTCTCTGTCACCTCCTCCCTCTTTGCCTCCACTTCTCCCAATTGTTTGACCTCCTTTGGGCATCTCTGCTCACCTTCTCTGCCCATTATGATTTGTCTGTCTGTCCGCCCCCCCCCCCCCCATCCCTGCCCTGTCCCGTGTGGCTTTCCCTGTGCACACGTGCGCCGGGCTCCAGCGGACTACATTGTGATGCAGTTTGGCCGCGTGGCAGAGGACGTGTTCACCATGGATTACAACTACCCACTGTGCGCGCTGCAGGCCTTCGCCATCGCCCTGTCCAGCTTCGACAGCAAGCTGGCCTGCGAGTAGAGGGCCCCCTTGTGCCCTTTGGGGTTGCCCAGCCTGGAGTGGAGCTGCCTGCCTGCAGAGACAGCCCTGCTTACCCTCTCTCTGTACATAGGCCTCCTGCCAGGTGAACCTTCAGCTCTCAGTGGCTCCTTGGCCCAGCTGGCTCAGACCGGACTCCTGCCTCCACTGCTGAGACAGAGGACCAGGTGGGGGAGGTGTGTGTGTGAAGGGACCTGCGTGAATTCTTCCTGGGCCCCAAGATCCATACACACACCCCTGCTCTTGAGTTAGTATCCTGCTGCAGTCGTGTTTGCCAGGCTGGGCAGCCTCTTCAGCTGGGAAGGTAGGAAGAAACGGGGGAGGAAGCACAATGCAGGGCTGCTGCGGCCAAGCCATCCACTCAGTCTAGGAATCAGGTGACAGCGGGTCCCTGACAGTGAAGGGCACAGTGTGGGTGTGTGTTGGGTACATCAATTTTATATAGAAGGGCTAGGATCGGCTTCCAGGCCCTTTGCTAGTAACTCCAGAAAGTCCTCTGACTGCGGAAGGCCTCAGCCAGGCTAGGAGAAGTTACGGGGGGTTTGGGAAAGGTGAGTGCTAAGACCTTGTCAGGACTGCGGGGGCCCGGCTATGGGAATTGGTGGCCCAGGGTTCCCGCTCATTTGATTTCTCTAGGTTTTCTCTGTGTGCACGGAGGCAGCAGGGGGCCAGATGTCTTAGAGGCCGGGGCCTGCAGGCCCCAGGCTCAGCATGCGGGAGGTACATGGCACAGGCTGCCTGAGGAGCTTTCTGCGGGGTGGCTCGTGCCGAGTGCCCAGGAGACGCAGACGGGGCCGGGCCCCCAGCCTCAGAGGGCACTCAGGTAGGCATGCCTGGGCCTCTAGCTGGCAGGGCAGTGGTCCTAAGCCATGGCGTGTCCCAGGAAGAAAGTCTAGCTCCAGGTGCTCTGGCCTGTGCCTCGCAGCCCCCGTGCGCAGCCTAGGTCGTGGCTGCTGAGGACTTGGGTGTGGTTCTTCCAGGGTGGGAATGGAACAGGCTGAAGAAGGGCAGGGAGTACGTTAGAACCACAAGAGAGGAGAGGTGGCAGAAGCCTTAGAGATGAACTAGTACAACGTGTCACTTTAGGTGAATGACATTTAGAAGTTGGATTTGCACCGGGTCACCTAGCTGGTCAGTGGCAGAATTCAGAACTTCTGCTCCCTCGATTTCTTTGTTCCTACCATCCCCCGAGAAACTGCTCTCTCTGGTTCTCTGGCCTTCCTGGGCCCCCGGTCTGCATGCCCTCACCCTTTTGTCTGATTACAGAGACTTAGAAATGTCGGAGTTGATGTATGAAATTGAAACCGTGTCAGAGGGAAATTAGGCAGTTTCATGCTGAAAGCTGGCTTTTTGAACATCAGTCTGATCAGGACTGCCCGGTGTCTGGCTTCTCCCCGAGGGCAGGCCTCACCAAGGCCGTTGCGGCCTTTCTCTGTTGGGGCGTGATGGGTGAGGTGTGAGTGTTCCAGGGCTGGGCCTGATCTCCTCGGATGGCAGCCCTGACCCAGAAGCCTTGGGAACACTAAGCCCTTGCCTGCCATTGACCCTGGCCGAGGCTACTTGCCCAGACGGAGGCCAGAACTTAGTGGGAAGCAAGCAGGAGTTATTCTTCCCTTCAGCGGAGATCTGCTTGGAAAGGGCTGCATAGAAATGTTTGGTTTAAATAAGTCAGTCCTACTTGAAACATTTGAGTGAGGCGCCGTAGTGAGAGGGAGTGGTTCTGACTTAAGTGGTAGTAGCAGCGTGTTCTCGTTTCCTTACAAGATTGCCTATGTGGAGTGTTCTAGCGGGGGTCTGGGTGAGGCCCGTCTATGGGACTAGTTTCTGGACCACTCCTTGGGTCATTCTGAGGGCACTAGACTTTCCCACACTGGGGCTGGTCCACTTTTCCACAGTCCCAGTTGGGCTCCTACTCTCCTGACTGGGAAGAGACCTGTTGACATTTGGGATGGTGGAAGCTAGATCTCTGAAGTCTGGTTTAAGCTGTTTCTCTGGGTCTAGGATTTTAGAGTAGAACAGGCTGATTTGAGAGGGAAGCCTGGCACCAGTGTGGAAAAGGAAGAAGCACGAGAGCAAACTCTCATACCCCCCCAATTCCACCGAATATGCAGGAGAGGGTGAGGAGGGGTTAGGAACGTGGCTTGAGCTTCCCAGCTTTAGACAAACTTGCAGACGTCGAGACGTTGGGGAAGGTAGCTCAGCAGCAAAACTCTGTTGGGCACGGAGTGACAAGAGCAGTTGAGTCACCTGCTTGAGACCCAGCTTTACAAGGTCTGTTCTTAAGACCCCATTCCTGGTGATGCTGGTTTTCCCTGACCACTGGCCGCCTAGCCATGGGCCCAAGACTCAAAAAGCTGCCAGGGCCCCTGGAGACCACCTGGGCTCAGCATCTCCCAGGGTAAGAGCGCTTGTCCTTCGTACCCTCTACCCAGATGGGACTGGCTGATGGAATGAGCAAGCCCTAAGGCTGGGGGGGCAGCTGGGACCTCAGGCAGCTCCTGTCACTGCTCCTGGGGCCACACCCTCTTCCCCCAAACGGCTCTTCTGTAGAGCTGTGATGTTCACTTCCCCACTCTTCTCCAATTCTAGCTTTTCTTTCCTTCTGGCTCCAAGGTGCTCTGTCTCTGTGTGTCTATGTGTCTGTGTATATTTGGGGAAAAGGGCAATCTGCAACTCACCCACTGAGGTTTCTTACTACGATCATAGTTCTAAGGATGAGTAGAAAAGGAATAAGGATATTACGATTACCTGTGGATTTTGTTCATTTCATGCTCTTTGGTCAGAAAGTAAACCTGGGAAAGTACCAGCTCTTTCTTGGGAGGAAGATTAAGAGGATACCATCTAAGAAATTTTAGTTTTTCAGTTCCATTTTGCATTACCTGAAGAAATTAGTATGTTACATGCATGCTTTGGGATGAATTTGAACATAGTCTAGTGAATGTGCCTTAAAAAAGCAGTTAAGGTCCAGACGCATGCTGAAGACAGGTGTTAGAAGCCAGCGATTGTGAAAATTTGGATTCTGTGTCCTTCAGTGACAAAAAGGGCAACAAAATTGCAGAAGTTTGTCTTTGGTCTGGAAATAGCAGAGCATTTACCTCTAAGTTTACATTTAGAGGAAATTCTAAATTTAATAAGCAGTGGTGGTGATTTCAAACCTCCTAAGGACATGGGGTCTACAGTGAGGGGAGACGCTGGGCGGGCCGTGGCTCTGTTACGCAAGCACAAACCCTCTCTCCTAGCTGGAGTCCCTGGTGTTCCCTTAACTGCGGCAACACTGGCCTTCTCTCCAGAATTCTTTGCCCCAGCTAAACTATACCTGTGACCTCAGAGCATACTTTTCCAGAGAGCTGAAGGAGTCTGCTGTGTTGTGGGGCCTGGCCCTGAACGGTAGCAGCCCCCAGGAGCAGACCAAGGGAGGGCTCTTGTTTGTACTGGGTCCCTGTCTTTCTGTACCTCCAGTTTGCAATCTTGTCATCTCAGGATACCGGGGGGGGGGGGGGGGGGGGGCGGGGGAGAGGCATAGCAGAAGTGTGCGGATAGATTTAATTTTCTGACCAAGTTGAGAGGCAAGATGGTCTTATAGAGAGCACTATTGCACTTAGTTAGCTATGTGATTCTGAGCAAACCACATGATTTTCCTAGGTTGTTTTCTCATCTACACACTGAGGAGGTTAGGCTGTCAAAGCTGCAGTAAGAATTAGGGTGAATGAAAATTGATCCTTGCTTTCATCACCACCTTTTCTGGCTCATCACTGTGCCTTCGTTCCTTCCTCAGAAACCTGTCACACCCGTTCCTCTCTTCTGTTCTACTGCGCCTCTCCCTTCCCCCGTCAAGGTCAAGGCAGAGCTGCAGATTAGGCCAAGATCCAGAGTTTCCTAGAGTGTAATTTAGAGTGGCTTAGAAAGGGAAGCCTGACTCTGGCCTCTTTAATCCTGCAGAGTTTCAAAGGGGACTTGGTCAGGATGGGGGGCACTTCTCTTGCTGGGAGCAGCCATTTAGCCAGTTTTCCTAACGCCTAGAATGTGTATGTCCATTTGCACAAGATTGTCTTTTCCTATTCTGGAGTGGTCATTTTATTTTTGTTCCAAATTATCTGGAGTTTTAGACAAACTTGCAAAACTGTGCTTTTATTAAGTGACTTTTTGAATAAACTCTTTGGTATTGAGCAAATGTATTTATTTACTGGTATGTGCAATGACAAAGTTGGTATTTTCCCATGTTGACATTATATATGTTGTAGAACTTAGTGTTTGTCTAAGTACAGACCATATAGCAACAAATTAAACTTGAACTGTTTCAACACTGCTGTGCATTTTTTTTTCCCCTATAAAAGGGGAGAAAACATTTCTTACCTACAAGTGTATTCGTTCCGTCTGTCCTAAGAGCCTGGGGGTGGGGGTGGGTAGGAAGGGCTCACAGCTTGTTTGGAAATACTACTGTGTGGGCCGACGCTGTCCTCCCTCTGGCTGAGCTCAACAGATTTAAGGCTGGGCAGAACCACACACAGGCTGGGAAGGGCTGGATAGAAGAGACTTCGGTTAAAGTAGTTCTCTGCAAGCATGGGCGGTTTAGTTCCTCCATATGCCCCTGGGGGCCTGGTTCTTAGGACAAAAGTAAGGAGAGCTGGTTTTAGTTTTTCACCCTAGATTTGGAGTTTTTATGTGGCTAAGATCCTGCCAAAACCCCAGCCCAGCTCCTTGGCTCTGCCTCTGTGGGAAACTGCAGATGTAGGTTCGGACCAGAGGTTTTTGTTGGTTAGTGGTCAGGTGAAAGACAAATCTTTTAAATAGCCACGGACGGGGTGACCATAGGTCCATGGCAGTCCAGGTTTATACCTATTGTCCTGGCATCATTCTAATTAAAGCTCCCTTTTCTCTCTCTCTCAAGGGGTCTTAGTTTGGACCATGAGTTATCTGATCACCCAAGCCATAGAAGGTACAGAGAGAGTGGTTCTCAAAGGCCATCTCTTCAGAAGGTCCAGTATGCCTCCATTCTTCAACATGCCTTCCTTCCTGGGCCTAGTTTTTTAGAGCACGTGCACTGCTAGTCCTGGAGCTCACAAGGCGCTTTCCTTGTACTATTAGGACTAGGAAAGCAGCTCTCCTGACTGGCTCGCCCTCTTAACTTAACCAAGCACAGTCCCAGGTGATACCCGTGTTTCCTAGGCCATTTGTCCATCCCCAGAGTGAGGACTTCATGCTCTCCGCCACAGTGCTCAAAGGTCACTGAGGACCAAGTACCTGGGGGCTGATCAAGTTCACAGCCCAGACCAGTTCTGAGAAGTGAAGACCATAAGGAAAGAGCACACATGACAAAAACCAGTCCTCTGATTTTGGTCATCCTGGGTTGTATATACACACAATTGTCATCCCTGAAGGATAAAATAATTCGGGAAAATCCACAAAGCACTAAATGACCAAACATTTCTGAAATATAAATATGTTAATATATCCCAGCTGTATAAGCCAACCAAGAGTGAGGGCAGTAGGAACCATCATGAGCTCTTAGTACTTCTGGCAGGAGATAGTTCCATAAGCCAGTTTCCCCCAAAGATTAACATTCAAAATAAAGAGTTGGTTACAGGACATCTTACATACCAGCCTCATAAAAATACCTGAACATCCACATACTTCCACACTTGTCTGTTTTGTCCAACACCGCTTTTTGTGCCAAGAATGACCATTCTTTTCCTTGGCCACCTGGAGAAGTTCTTAGCATGCCTGAAGATCCAACTCCCCGGTAAAGCTTCTTGGAAGTACTTTGGCAAAAATGATCTTTGTGCTCCTGTAGACTTGGGTCCACATCTCAATTACAGCATAAAACCTTGTACAATAAAAGTAAATTGGCTACCACCTAGTGAGTGGTTAGCATGGAGGAGATGGGAGGGCCAATGCTGTTTTAGATGCACTGATGATTCACATTTAATCCTCCTACCCAACCTGGGAGAGCTGGACTTCGACTCCCCTGTGTCAGGAGAAAGCCAAGTCTCAGGAGGGGTAAGGAGCCAACAAGAGTCTACAGATAGAATAGGCCGGGATGGAATCATGACCAATATTTCTCTGCCTGCAGAATTCACAATCTTGAGCCCTTTTACAGTTAATCATTCATTTAAAAAAAAATTGGGCAAGGCTCCCACACTAAGCTTTCTTGTTTCTTGAAGGTAGGAATTGAGGCTCTGTTCCTGCTGCTCAGCTCTGGGCAGTGTCTGCTAAATGAATAAATGAATGAATAAGCTAGAAAAAAACACATCTCTAATAAGGGAACCATATATCCTAAGGCAAAAAAGAAGGAACCAGGGACCCAGGACTCCTTATAAATCAACCCCTCGCAGTGAAAAAAGGGAAATGACAGGGAAAGTGATTTATCAAAACAGTAAAGAGCACCTACATTCTTTTTTTACCTTGAGCATTACATCTAGATAACTTCCAGCACATTTTAAAACTATACTCTAAAGTGAATCAAAGGTTCCACACAGATGGATGCAATATACTTTTCCTACAGACTCAGTCTTCAATGACTTTTCTCTGTAACAAGAAATGTTAATTCCATTAACATTAATTTCATTAAGAAATGCCTACTATTAGCTGACATGTTATCTAAATATCCCATAACCTTCTGACAGCAGTCTATATGCCTATATGTTTGATTTCAGCTATTTTCCTGGCATTTTAGTCGACCAGGAACAATGGAACTCCAAAAAGCCCTACAGACCTTTACATCGTTTCTCAGTTTTCAAATTTTCCACATTTCATGATGAGAAATGTTCCTGGGAATGTGTCTTCTTTAAACTCTCAGGTCTTAACATGTAAACTGAATTCACTCATCCTTCCTAGACAGGATACGTGGGTGCCATCTTATCTCAAGAAGACAGATGACAGGGGCGCCTGGGTGGCTCAGTCATTAAGCGTCTGCCTTCGGCTCAGGTCATGATCCCAAGGTCCTGGGATTGAGCCCCACATTGGGCTCTCTGCTCAGCGGGAAGCCTGCTTCTCCCTCTCCCCCCGCTTGTGTTCCTGCTCTTGCTATCTGTCAAATAAATAAATAAAATCTTAAAAAAAAAAAAAGATGACAGGTGGCACCCTTAGAAATTAGGCCTTTAGTGAGAGGTTAAGACTGGGAGGATTCTGACCAACCTCCTCCCCTTCCCAGCTTTCTCAAAAGACCCAGATACCTGAATATAGCATAGTCTCTTTCCTTGGGCACTGCTACAGGTTCTCTGCAACAGACACACACTGCAACTTTCCTTTCGGCCCGGCACTTTGTCTAGAAGTTCAGTCCTCCTCATTTCTGTTTCAATTCATGTGGTAAGAACAAATTTCCCAGAGGGCACAACATTTAGAAATAGCTGTCCTTAAGTACATGGATTCTCTCCCACCCCTCGCTCTCTGCTCTGACCGTCTCATGGAGGTCCACCACCCTTACACAGGCTTTCGTGTAGCCTTCCCAGCCTCCAACCTTGGCTCTGCAGGGCAAGGATTAAAGTCTCTATTTAAAGCTTCCTCTGGCCACTGAAGGCCAGAGGTACAATGGTGCTTCTGGGTTGGCAGTTCTGTCAAACAGAACAGGTATAAAGGAAGCTAAAGACCCAGCAATACCAGAGTAACAGTCCCCCAACTGGTCTCTGGGCTCATTCACAGGTCACTGGGAGCCTTCTGCTACTCTGGAGAAAAGCGGGTATCTGAGGCAGCAACAGTGCTCCCCAAAAGGCCCTCACTGTGAGGAAGGCGCTTCTTCAGTTCACACAGCAGAGTCTTACCCTGCTCTGGCCCCATCATACCCACTAACAAAATGTTCTCTTCTTGAACCCAGGGGACCACTAACCTGCTCAAGGCCCACAGAGTAAGGCATCCTGGACTCTATAATCTTCACTTTTGCAGCCTTAAGTCCTCATCACATGTAAACTAATGTTTGTTCACAGGTAAACCATCTGCTACTCCTAGCACGAAGTCAGACCCCTGCCCCTGAGTGCCCAACAGATCAAACATAATTACTCAATGGATCAACTCTCTGGTGGAAGAAAGGCATGAAGAGTGAAGCTGTACTGTGTTCATACTAATTGCTATGGTGTTTTACAAGGTGACAGGTGTGTGAGCACCAGGAAGGATATCCATGGTAGTGGCCTGATTAGCTAGAATATTTAAATACAGAATGAAATTCAGGGCACAGGGCCAAGGATGAAATCAGAGAGGAGAGAAAGGTCACCTTGGAACTAGAGGAATGGATACTTCCGGAAACCAACTAAAGCAGAACCTGGGGGTTCCGCTTCCTCAACGTGCCACCTGTATGTACTTTATCAGGGCTGATGCCCAGGCCTTCATCTCTGAAGTCTTGGGGCCATACTTCTTTGGTGGTTTCCTCTTGCTCAGTGTAAGTGTCTGCACCAAATCCAGCATTCTCTGCCAAGACCGCAGGATCCTCTTCATGAAAACAGCAGGAACAGGTTTGTGGCTTTGGGTCACATGAGGTAACAGAATTCTCTTCCCGGGCGCTGGGGTCAGTGCGCATTTCCCAACCCAAGTGGTCTGATTCTTCACCTTCCAGCACTCCCATTCTTTCAGCTAGTTCTTCAGCAGAGGGCTCCTTGGGGTCAGGGTAATCCACCAGGATTGTTTCTTGCCTACGCTTGATGCAATCTGAAAGGTCATAAATTGGGTAAGTCTCTTCAGGGTAACCTAGAGAAAAAAGTAGCATAAAGTCTTACAAGGAATGTCTCTTCAACAGAAAGTATCAGGCTCAAAGAGGCTTCTCAGGCGGCAGCCATCCTATCCCAACAAATCCATTCAAAAAATCTCTGATGACTCTTAACAGTTCTCAAGTTTTACTTGAGTAAATTCTTAGCAATCTGGCGGACTATCCCAGTGTTTTTTGAAATACAAACCAACTCAGAAGAAAATCCCTTCTCAAGTGCAGGGTGGTTAGGGCAGAGTAGAAGTCTCGCCGCCCCCCCCCCCCCCCCCCCCCCGCCCCCGGCTTCTGCAGTGACTAAGATTAAACAATGTGAGCCTTCAGTTAAAAAAAAAAAAAAAAAAAAAAGTACCAAACACCAGATGGAGAGAGCATAGCTCAAGGCTAATGTTGATAATTTCTATTTGGATCCATTTCCAAATCTTCCTGGGGGGAGGGGGGAGGGGGAGAAAAGGAAGACTAAGGTCTTTGAAGGAAAAAAAAAACACCACGAAGGCTTCCACTAATCGAAACAACTGAAACGGCTTGCAAGTGTCAGAGAAAGCCCCTTCAGCAAGACATGCCCGAGATCCCAAAGGACAAGCACTGCGTTTTCACAAGACAGAATTCCCATTGTTGGCTTCTTCATCTCCACAAAATGGAACAAAAGACGACAACAAACCAGTAAACAAAACGAGTAATACTAGTACTGAATCCCAGCTATGATAATGAGAAAAGATGAAAAGCTGCCAAATTAAAGAACAAACTGAAATCAATCTGTGTCCGCCAAGCTGTGCCGGAGCAGCAGATGGGCCTCGCCCGAGCTTGTGTGCTGGCGCTGGCGCGGCAGCCGTGCACCCTGCACCGCGCGAGAAGCCGGAGAATCCAAAATCCATTTGCACATTATGATAACTGGCAAATTCAACCCTAATGCAAACCACTTTTTGCCTGCAAATTCTGAAAAGCAGGGGTCTTTTTTGATGCAGTGTAGAGTGTGGAGAGACCTATTTTAACAACATTTACTGGGGTTTTTTTTCTGATTATAAAAGTCATACAGAAAACTCACTACAGAAAATTTTTAAAAACACAGACAAGTTTAAAAAAAAAAAACAAAAAACACAAGTCACCCAGAATCCTACCACTGATAATAATCTGTTGTGTTACTTCTGGCCTTTTTATCATGTATAAACATACTGGGTGTAAAATGTAATACTCTGATTTTTTTCATTCAGCGTTCTATCGTGAGCTGCGAAATACCCCATCATACAGCTACATAACGGACACGACTGGCCATGCCTCTTCTGTAAGACACGTAGATTCTTTCCAGTTTCCCCTTATTATAAGTAACTTGGCAGTTAGGATCTCTGAATAGAAGTCTATGTCCACTTCCCTATTTCTTTAAGATAGCCCACTAGAAATGTGAGAATTAAAGGGATCAGACATTTTCCAAGCCTGTTTTTACACTCCACCAAATGGGTTTCCAGAAGAATGTATATTTTCCGTCCTACCAGTGACATAAAAACTTGTCCGTCTGATCACATCCTCGTCATCACTGCCAGTGGCATGTGAAGCAGTGTCAGTCCGCTGGCTTAACTCACTATGGATGGAATGCGAGGTAAAACAGCCTAGCCACCCAAGGCCCTCACAGCCTCCCTGGTCAAGGACAGGGGCTGGAGAAGCATACTTGCTAATCAGCTCCCAGCCACTTAATACTTAAGAGAAGTCCATTTTCTGGCATGTTCCTGCCTTCTCCACACCAAGGACAAAGCTTACCTTTGGAGTTCCATGGCTATCTGCTTTGGTTTAAGAGGGGAAGGCCTGCTAAGGAAAACCAAATAGAGACTCACAAACAGGCTGCTGAGGTAGCCCACTATCAGCCAACATCGCTGGTTATTCAAGAACTTCATTAAAAATATGAGGAAGCTATAAAACTCATTGATCCTATGAGGAAGTCAGCAGGGGAACCAAACTAAGCAAACTGTGTAAATAGCCCCTAAAAAAAAAAAAAACAAAAAAAAAAACAGCAGTCAATGGTGGAAACAGGAGTTAATATCAATCAACTTGTAACCGATACTCCCAGTAATATTCAAAATACTACTGCACTGATAAAACCAACCAGACTTCAATATAAAAAGGGGAGGAAACAGGAAATAAGAGCTTTTAGAAATAGAAAATATTTAAACTTGAGAAAGGGAAAAAATAGATTAAAATGGACAGGGCTAAAAGCCAAATTAGTACATTAGAAGTCCAAGTATAGAAATTCTTCTAAGACAAAGGTAAAAATGACAAAGAAATGGAAATTGTGAGAAAAAAATATATATAGGCTGCATTGAAAGCTGATCCAGGACATCCAATCTCCAAATTACTGGGATTCCAGAACGAGGGCAGAGTAGGTTAAATGGAAGCAATAACCAAAAAGAAAGGTTATACAAGAAAATATCATTTAGCTGAAGAAAGACTCAAGTCTTCAGATGGAAAAGAGTCACTAAATGCTAGGCAAAAATACTATGAAAAATTCACATACTCACACACACTCAGATATATGCCAGTGAACCTGCCCAAATTTGAATGTTTAAGTATTAAAAGATTATACATTTCCAGCCAGAAAACAAACTAAAAACAGATTGCCTATTGAGAAAAAGAATCAGACTGTGATAAGATTTCTCATTTTCAACATCAAATGAAAGATAATACAGCAATGTTTTCAGACTTACAAAGAAAAATGGCATGATCAAATAATTATTTGTATAAAGGTAAAAAATGGTATGTGTAGATATCCAAGTACTCAGAAAGTACACCAATCTATAAGGGGGTGAGTGCGTAGGGGGTGGAGGTACTTAAGAGTTCTGACAAATACAAAAAAAATTTAAAAATCTGAGGAAGATTATACTGTATATGAGAAAGTGGTAAACAATGAATCAGTAAGAAGTATCAGTGTAAACTAATTATTGGTAAAATGGTTAGAAATTTAATGCCATTGTTGAAATACTTAAAATAGGCTAATATATTTGAAAGTTAATATCACTTGGAGCTAAAATTCTATATAATTTCACCACCACCTAAGAGGAACACAGAAAATAAACGTGATAAAGATTTTACCTTATTTGGGAACAAGGTTATATAAAAAGATTTGCAATTTAGAGGAGAAAATGAATTCCAATTTTCATTTCTTTGATTACTAGAAAGATTGAAATACTTTTTAATGTTTTATAGCAAGGTGTTTTTTTCTTTTGTGTACTGCTTACACAGGAGGATATCAGTTTTATAAATTATAGAATGCTTTACATATTAAAGGTATCAACTTTTCAGTCATTTGTCACGAATACTTTTTCTAGTTTAGTGTTGGCTTTAAATTGTGCGGTATTCTCTAATCTAAGTAAAGGTTTTATGTATTCAGGCTACATTATCCTTTCCCTTACAATTTTCTTCATCGCTTTTAAAAAATTTAATTGCAGGGGCACCCGGGTGGCTCAGTCAGTTAAGTGTCTGCCTTCGGCTCAGGTCATGATCCCAGGGTCCTGGGATCAAGCCCGGCATTGGGCTCTCTGCTCAGCAGGGAGCCTGCTTCTCCCTCTTCCTACCACTCTGCCTACTTGTGATCTGTGTCAAAAAAACAAAACAAAAAAACTGCAGATTCACATGTGGTTGGAAAAAAAAAAAAAATCCCATGTACCCATAACCCAGTTTCTCCCAATGGTAATATCTTGCCAAACTATATGACAGTACACAACCAGGATGTTATTATTGATAGAGTCAATATACAGAACATTTCTATCATCACAAGGATCCCTTATGCCCTTTATTTGCCACACCTATTGCCTCCTGCCTCTATTTCCTCCTTAACCTCTGGCAACTACCAGTCTGTTCTCCATTTCTATAATTTTACCATTTTAAGAAAGTTATATAATTGCACAGTATGGAACCTTTTGGAATTAGACTTTTTCACTCAGTATAATTATCTGGAAATTCATCCAGGTTGTTGCATGTATCAATTTCTTTTTATTGCTGAGTAGTATACCGAAGTATCAATGTACCACGGTTTTGTAACCACTTACCTGTTGAAGGCTGTTTGGGTTGTTTGCAGTTTGGGGTGACTACAAATAAACCTGCCATAAATATTCATGTATAAGTTTTATGTGAATTTAAGTCTTAAGTTCTGTGATACATGCCCAGGAGTGCAACTGCCAGGTTGTAAAGTTGTTGAAGATTTATGAAACTGCCAAAATGTTTTGCAGAGTAAGTGTACATCCCCACCACCAATATATGAGTGGATCTAGTTTCTCCATATCCTTGCCAGCATTTGGTGTTGTTACTGTTTTTTATTTTAGCCATTCTGATAGATGTGTAGTGGTTATTTCATTGTGATTTTAATCTATTTCCCTACTGGCTAATGATGTTTAACATCTTTTTGTGTGCTTATTTGCCATCTGTATGTCTTTTTTGGTGAAAGTCTGTTCATATCTTTTGCCCATTTCCTAATTGGATTGTTTTTTTACTGTTGAGTTTTGAGAGTTTTTTTTTTTTTTTTTAAGATTTTATTTGAGTGAGAGCAAGCATGAGCAGGGGGAGGGGCAGAGGGAGAGGGAGAATCAGACTCCCCACTGAGCAGGGAGCCCGGACTCGGGGGCTCAATCCCAGGACCCTGGGATCATGACCCAAGCCGAAGGCAGATGCCTCACCAACACTGAGCCACCCACACATCCCAAGAGATCTTATATACTCTAGATATAAGTCCTTTGTTGGATAGGTGATTTGCAAATATTTTCTCCCACTGTGTAGTTTGTCTTTTCATTATCTTAACAGGGTCTTTTGCAGAGCAAAAGTTTTAGATTTTGATGACCTCCAATCTATCAATTTTTCCTTTTATGAATTGTGTTTATGATGTCAAGTTTAAGAACTCTTTAACCCCAGATCCAAGATTTTCTATATATTTTTCAAAAAAGGTTTATAGTTGGGCGCCTGGATGGCTCAGTCATTAAGCGTCTGCCTTCAGCTCAGTCATGGTCCCGGGGTCCTGGGATCGAGCCCCGCATCAGGCTCCCTGCTCGGCAGGAAGCCTGCTTCTCCCTCTCCCACTCCTCCTGCTTGTGTTCCCTCTCTCGCTGTCTGTGTCAAATAAATAAAATCTTAAAAAAAAAAACAGTTTATAGTTTTATCATTTATGTTCATGATCTATTTTTAGTTAAATTTTGTGTAATATGTAGAACTTAGTTCAAGGCTTATTTTTTGCTATAGATATCCGATTGCCAGAGCACCATTTGTTAAAAAGGCTATCAAAACTGCTTTTGTATCTGTCAAAAATCAGTTGTACATGTTTGTGTGGTTCTGGGTTCTCGGTTTTATTCCTTTAATCTATGGGTCTATTCCTATACCAATATCACAGTTTTGATTGTTAACTATATAGTAAGTCTTGGAATCAAGTAAACTAATTCCTCCCGCTTTTACAAAAATTTTTAATTCTATTTTCTCTGCCCCTCCATATATATTTTAGAATAATCTTGTATCTTACAAAAAAATCTTGCTGAGATTTTGATAGGGGTTGCATTAACGCATTTGTCAATGTGGGAATGGATATTTGTATTATGTTGAGTTTTCCAATATATGAACATGATAGATCTCCCCCTTTATTTACACCTTTGATTTCTTTCATCAGTGTTGTATAGTTTTCAGCACACAAGTCCTGTACGTCTTGCTAAATTTACACCTAAGTCTTTCATTTTAGATTAAAAATTCTGATACCAAATTTAAAATTGATATCAACATGTTCATTGCTAATATGTAGAAATATAATGATTTTTGTCTGTTTATCTTGTATCCTACAGCCTTGCTGAACACACTCTGGGAGTGTTGTTGTTGTTGTTAGGTAGGCTCCAGGCCCAGAGTGGAGCCCAACATGGCGCTTGAACTCATGACCCTGAGATCAAGAACTGAGCTGAGATCAAGAGTTGGACACTTAACTGACTGAGCCACCCAGATGCCCCAACTCTGGGAGTTTAAAAATGGATTCCTTGGGGTTTTCTACATAGGCAATCATGTAATCTGCTAAGAGGAGCAGTTTTCTTTCTTCCTTTTTAATCTGTAGGCCTTTTATTTCCTTTACTTGCCTTACCTATAATTTTTAGTATTATGCTGAATAAGAGTAGTCACCCTTGCCTTTGATGACTATTAAATATAATGTTAGCTGTAGGTTTCTGTAGATTATTTTTATCAAGTTGATGAAATTACCCTCTATTCCTATTTTTCTGAGAGTTTTTATTATGAATGGATCTTGCATTGCTTTTATGCTCAAGAAATCCTTTCCCGCTAAAGAGCCAGTACATAGTTGCAATATGTATTGCATATTATAAAAGTGCGTAGTCAAAGGAATAGAACCACCAGCATTCAAAGCAGCGTTGCTGACTAGGCAATAGAACAGTCTACAGTATGTCTCTCTGTTGTCCGTCACTGAATACATTAGTAGTAACTTTGAAATGAAAAAAAAAAAAGAAAAAGAAAAAAGGAGCTGTAACCCCTTTTATTTTCTCTGTTTAAGATCAAACAGAAAACAGGGGCGCCTGGGTGGCTCAGTCGTTAAGCTACTGCCTTCGGCTCAGGTCATGATCCCAGGGTCCTGGGATTGAGCCCCACATCAGGCTCCCTGCTCAGCAGGGAATCGGCTTCTCCCTCTGCCCCTCACTCACTCATGTTCTCTCTAATAAAATCTTTAAAAACAAAACAAAAAAAACCTCTCAGCAAAGTAACACTAGGAAGAAGCTTCCTCAACCTGAAAAAGAGCATCCATGAAAAACCAACAGCTCATATCACACTAATGGAGAACATGTGAGTGCTTCCCTCTAATATCAGGAAAGCAAGGATGCTTGCCCTCACCACTTCTATTCAGTATTGTGCTAGAGTTTCTGACCAATGCAATAAGGCAAGAAAAATAAAAGACCTATAGACTGGAAAGTTAGGAGTAAAACTGTCTATTCACAATTTGATTCTCTATGTAGAAAATTCTACGAAATTTAATCCTAAGAAATCTAAAGAAAAAAAAAGCTACTAGAACTATGTGTTTAGAAAGGTGATAGGAAATGAGGTCAGAATACAAAAATCAATTGTAGTTCTATATAGTAACAAGCAATTAGAAATTTTAAAATAAACACATTATCTTCAAAAATATGAACTATTTAAGCATAAGTTTATAAAACATGTACAAGACCTATATATTGAAAACTATAAACTCTGCTGAAAAATTAAAGATCTAATAAATGGTGAGATATAAAATGTTCATGTACTGGAAGATTCAATATTGCTATGATGTTAATTCTTCCAAATTGGTCTAAAGGTTCAATATGATGCCAATCAGAATCCCACTGGGCTTTTTCATAGATACTGACATACTGATTCTACATTTATGTGAAAATATGAAGGGCCTAGAATAACCAAAATAATTTTGAAATAAAAGGGGAAAAAAACAAGTTGAATTTGTGCTGATTTCAAGACTTAATATACAGACACAGTGATAAAGACATTGTGATACTGGTATAAGTATAGACATGATTTCACTTATATGTGAAATTTAAGAAACAAAACAAAGAAAAAAGAGAAACAGGGGCACCTGGGTGGCTCAGCTGGTTAAGCATCTGCCTTTGGCTCAGGTCATGATCTTGGGGTTCTGGGATCGAGTCCCACATCAGGCTCCTTGCTCAGCAGGGAGTCTGCTTCTCCCTCTCCCTCTCCCGTCCCCTGCTCTCTCTCTCTCAAATAATAAACTTAAAAAAAAAAAGGGGGGGAACCCCAGACTCTTAAATATAGAGAACAAATTGGTGGTTGCCAGAAAGATGGGTGGGGGATGGATGAAATCGGTGAAGGGAATTAAGAGTCATCACTTATCATGATGAGCACTGAGTAATGTATAGAATTGTTGAATCATTATAGTGTACACCTGTAACTAATAATACTGTATGTTAATTATACTTGAATAAAAAAATTTTTTAAAAGAGAGGATCCAGAATAGACCCATACATACAGCCGATTTTCAACATGCCAAAGAATTAAATGTTCCAAAATAAGTGGGAATAATTGGATATCAACATGGAAAAAAATTAACCTCAGTCCTAATGCCTCACACCATATATAAAAACTAGCTCAAAATGGCTCATATGCCTAAATCTAAGCTAAAACTATAACACTTCTAGAAGAAGAAAACATAGGAGTCAGGCAAACCTTGAGTTAGGTAAATATCATAAAAGAAAAATGATAAGCTGCACTTCATCAAAATAAAAACTTCTGCTCTTTGAACGATGCCACTAAGAAAATAAAAGGGGAAGCCACAGTTTAGGAGAAAATATTTGTAAAATACCTAACTGGTAATAAACCTATATCCAGAATATATAAAGAACTCTTGTAACTCAATAAAAACAAATCAACCCAATAAAAAATTGGCAAACAATGTTAACAGACACTTTATTAAAGATACACAGATGGCAAATACATTAAAAAATGTTCGTCGTCACTGGGGAAATGCAAATTAAAGTCACAAATGAGATACCACTATACACTCACTAGAATGGCTAAAAGTAAAAAGGCTGACAATATCAAGTGTTACCAAGGATGTGGAGTAACTACAATACTCCTACATCGCTGGCAGAAGGCAAAATGGCAAAGCCACTTTGGAAAACAGGTTGACAGTTTCTAAAAATGTTGAACATATATTTAACATAAAAGCCCAGAAATAAATCTCATTCCTAGGATATACCCAAAAGAAATAAAAATATATGTTCAAACAAAGATGTGTATGCAAGTTCATAGCAGCTTGATTCATAATATCTCAAAGCTGGAGAAAGCCCAAATGTTCCTAAACTAGTGAATAGAAAAACAAACAACAGTATATCCATGTATCAGAATACTACTCAGCAATTAAAAAAAAAATACTGATACATTCAACGCATGACTCTCAAAAGCATTATGCTAAATTAAAGAAGCCAGAAACAAAAGAGCATGTGCAATATGATCCATTTATACAGAAAACTATAGGGACAGAAATTGGTTACATTGTGCCAGGGTAGTTGAAGGAATTCCCTCCAAAGGGGAAGGGAACTTTCTGAGAGGATGGAAACATCCTAGATCATGATTGTGTTATAATTATACCACTCTACACATTTGTCAAAACTTATCTAACCAGACACTTACAACTGGTGAATTTTATCATACATATACATTATATTTTTAAAAATTTTTAAGATCTCTTTTCTGGGCTGACAGCTAACCAAGAAATGACAAGACACTGTTTACCTTCCCAGTCCTCCATGTAAGGGGCCTCCTCAGCTTCTTTCTCTGGAGTGGGCCTGTCAGTGAATTTTCCTTCTTTCATGACCCTGGTGATTTCTCGGAGCTGATGCAGCAACCGTTTTTCTTGGTCAGAAGTCACAGTCTGTGCTCTGCTTAGAGATATCAGACAACCCAGCCATTTAATGATAAATGAACTCCTGGGCAATGAACATAGACATCACTATGATCCGTCTGGATCCTAGAATAGGAAGTCCAACAGCAGCAGGTAAATATTCTAGAAATTGGGCCTGGAAATGCATTGCTGATAACTAGATATGTTAGTTCAATGTTCTGATTGATTTTATAAATGGGGAAACTAAGGCCTAGAAAAGATCAAGTGATTGCCCAAGGTCCCACAATGAATTAAGGCCAAAACTGGGACCAGACCTCAGATGTTTCAGCTTTCAGCTCAGTGTTCTTTCAGTATACCTCACTGCCCTGATTCTCTAATCTCTAAGAAATTTCACTGTTACTCTTACTACCCATTTACTATAAGCCACTTTTCTCCAAAGCAAGGTCATCAAAAGAAAATGTGCTGAGTCATTAGACACAACTAGGGAAAAATATCCTACTAGCCCAACCCTGGAATCACTAGGCTGCATCTACTTGTGCAGAAATAAAGATACATCTGAAAATTTCAGAGCTGGATCATTCTGACAAATCAGTCATCTAGACCAGAGAAACTGAGGCCCACAGAGAGGAAATTCTACATTTATTCCTACTGCTAGTTAATGCCATCACTTGAACTACAACTAAAGTCTCCTGACTTCTGATAGTATTCTATGCAACTCTTAAAGCACAATGCTCAAGTTCCAGTTTAGAAAACCTGGGTTTGAGTCCCAATTTAGCTGGATAACACTGGGCAAATGTGTACAAAAATAAGATGAGGCTCAAGATTAATGGTAGGACGATTTTGAGATAGAAGCATCGCATCACACTCATAGGCAAAGTCCTACTCAGAAGACTAACTAGTTTGGGACCAGTTTTACCTAGTGGCAGGACATAACAGAATACTTATTTTCCCCTTAAAAATCCAAAACATTCGAAGGCAATATAAATTCATGAAGGGAAAATGACCTTTAATACTAGCCTCATGAAAGTGCCATCAATTTTTTCTAAACAGCCAGTCTCCAGCCTGTGTTCCTTCTTATGCTTAGTCTAACAAACTTAAGCCTTAATGACCAGCCGGGGAAAAAAGTGTTCCTCCCTCCAATGTTAAGATGGTTAAGTGAGGAAAATGAAGGTGCAACATTTCCACAGACCTCAGTGGGAAGAAAACAAAAGCACCATGAGCTCCACTTCTTCCACACTAAAGGGCCTCAAAGCCATGAACTGAAGAAGCCTGTCTGTCCTACATTCAGGTAAATCTTACATGCAGCAGGCCTCTTACAGCTCTGGTCTTCCTCTCCGTACAGGAGTCCTGACTTGTCACAATTGCTCATCTGCTCTGTAGAACTCCTAATTCTTACTATTACAACAACCCACTTTGGGGGGGGGCTTCTGACTCACCTAGGGCAACCTTTTAGCTAGAAAAGCCTATTTGCTAGAATCCAAAATATGGAAAGAACTTATAAAACTCAACACCCAAAAAACAAATAACCCAGTCAAAAAATGGACAGAAGACATGAATAGGCATTTTTTCCAAGACCATATACAGACAGTCAACAGGCACATGAAGAGATGATCCAACATCACTCATTACCAGGGAAATGCAAATCAAAACTACAATGAGGTATCACCTCACACCTGTCAGAATAGCTAAAAATCAACAACAAAAGAAACAACAGGTGTTGGCAAGGATGTGGAAAAAGGGGAACCCTCTTACACCGTTGCTGGGAATGCAAACTGGTGCAGCCACTCTGAAAAACAATATGGAGGATCCTCAAAAAGTTAAAGCTACCCTATGATCAAGCAATTGCACTACTGGGTATTTACCCACAGGATACAAAAATACTGATTCAAAGGGGTACATGCACCCTGATGTTTATGGCAGCGTTATCAACAATAGCCAAACTATGGAAAGAGCCCAAATATCCATCGACCGATGAATGGATAAAGATGTGCAATGGACTAATACTCAACCATAAAAAAGAACGCCATCTTGCCATTTATGACATGAATGGAGCTAGAGAGTACTATGTTAAGCAAAATAAGTCTGAGAAAGACAAATACCATATGATTTCACTCATATGTGGAATTTAAGAAACAAAACAGATGAACATAGTAGGAAAAAAGAGGCAAACAGAAACAGACTCTTAACTATGTAGAGCAAACAGAGTTACTGGAGGGGAGATGTGTTGGGGAATGGGGTAAATGGGTGATGGGGATTAAGGAGGGCACTTGTGATGAGCACTAGGTGTTGAATGTAAGTGATAAATCACCAAATCCTACACCTGAAACTAATGTTACACTGTATGTTAACTAACTGGAATTTAAATAAAAACTTGGAAGAAAATACAAGAGCCTATGTGCTTATCACAAAGCTCTGGCCCTTGGGCGCATGTGTTACTTCTCTGGACTGTACTCAGCACATTTTGATTTTTACTGAAACAGTCTTGACTCTGTTTCGGAACTTACGGAAAACCAGAACCCCTAATTTTAAAAGGGATAGCTCTGCTAGGAGAAGCATAAACAGGCAAGTGAAGCTTTCTCAGAGAATTCTAAATTAAAGCATCCTCTTTTACTTCCAAACAAGCATATTCCTATTGTCCATATCATGCATTAGGCAATTAATCATGGTCCGTCTTACAGCTTCTGAATTTACGTAATGAAGGTTTTCATAGATTCCTCATTGTCTCAACTTGGTTTGATAGTCCTGGAGGGCACTGATAAATTCAGGACAGTGCAGGCACAGTGCCACGAACACTGCAAGCCCTCGATTTACTATGTGTTAGTTTAATTGGTCCCCATTTCCTTACCATCTGTTTTCCCCCACCTCCCTGAAATCTGGCTTCTACTCCATCATTATACCAAAACTTGTGAAAATCATCAATACTACTTTACTCTCAAGTCTAAGAATCTTTTTTTACATTTCATTTTCCTTGACTTCTCTGTACTGTGGGCCGTCCTCTCCTTGAAATATTCTCTCCCCTTGGCTATTGAGACCTCCGCATTCCTCCCACTTTAACCATTCCTTGGATTGCTGATCCTGGCTCACTCTGCCCCCGTCCGCCTTCTAAACATATGGTATTCCTGAAGGCTCAATCCTCGGGCTCTCACTTGTCCATTCTTACAGTCATCTCTCAGGAAGCAGACCCAGTATCACAAATTAAACCACTGCCTCTACATAGATGATACCCATACTCTACCTCTAATCCCGATTTACCACATGAAAACCAGTCTCATAACTCCAGGGATCTAGGGCATTTCCACTTAGAGGACTTGCTATTAATGAAGTTAACCTCAAATTCGCTCTTCCAAAACAGGGCCTGGTTGGCCCAGGATGAGGAACAGCTGTGTGAGCAGCCAGGTTTGGAGAGGCTGGGCATGGCAGATTCCAAGATGCTAGAAAAATAGAAGGTCAGATTGGAAGATTCCTGATCAGACTTTTGAGTATTATAAACCCAGAGGAATCATCAAGTTCTGAAACCAAAAGTAAAGAGAATGAAATAGTTTCTTACAATACCATTCATGATTAGAACAGAATTCAGACCAGCAAAAGATCGCAAGCTATCGCCACACAGTATGATGTGCCTCAAGAACTTGATCTCCTCTTTCCCCACGGCCCCTACTTCCCTCCAGCCAAATGACTTCCAAACTTGTTTCCTTTGTTCTGACCTCAATACCCAAATTTCCTATTGTTGTTGTATATCATACATAGCTGTTCTGATGGCACCTTAACCATATTCAAAGCTGAACTCATGATCCTTATACCAAAGCCTTATCTTCTTTCTCCTCTTCTGTGTTTTTATCTTGGTTGGTATTATAATCTTCCTTGTCATTTGGGCCACAAATCTCCAACTCATCTCTATCTCTTTGTCTTTCATTGCTATTACCTAGTTTTTCTTTTGGGGAACCAACCCCTCTTTTGCTCATAGTGTAAAGGTTAGAGTGAAGCTATCCATTCCCTTACCTCTCCTTCAAAGGTGGCCCACAGCCAATCAACACACTCCATCCCTGGGCTGCAGTGAATGATTCAGTGATATACATAGGACCCAAGTTGGAACAACTGTACTTTCTCCTAAAACTGGGTGTTGAATGCAGTAAAGCCAGATCTGAAAACTTCTCATGTTAATTCATTCTGACAGCAGTCCTTGAAGAACCTGTCCATTTGTTTGTCCTCGAACTCTCCCGAGCTGTTCTGGTTCCCCCTCTTTCTGAAACCTGGATCTTTAGCTATTCCTTTGATATTATGAGCTATCCCATACCTTTCCAATAAATTCTCTCACCGTCTCCAAATTTTTTGCTACCCAGAGTTAGCTGTTTGCTACCAAGGAATCCTGAAAACAGCCTGTGATTTTTAAAAACTTTTTATTTATTTATTTAAGTAATCTCTACACCCAACATGGAGCTCAAACTCACAACCCTGAGATCAAGAGTCACATGTTCTTCTGACTGAGCCAGCCAGGTGCCCCCAGCCTGCGATTTTTTTTTTAAAAGATTTATTTGAGGGGGCCTGAGTCGCTCAGATGGTTAAGCATCTGCCTTCGGCTCAGGTTATGATCCCAGGGTCCTGGGAACAAGCCCCACATCGGGCTCCCTGCTCTGCGGGGAGCCTGCTTCTCCCTCTCCCTCTGCCTGCTGCTTCCCCTGCTTGTACACTCTCTCTCTGTCAAAAATAAATAAAATCTTAAAAAAAAAAAAAAGATTTATTTGAGAGAAGGGCGCCTGGGTGGCTTAGTCGTTAAGCGTCTGCCTTCGGCTCAGGTCATGATCCCAGGATCCTGGGATCGAGCCTCGCATCGGGCTCCCTGCTCGGCGGGAAGCCTGCTTCTCCCTCTCCCACTCCCCCTGCTTGTGTTCCCTCTCTCGCTGTGTCTCTCTCTGTCAAATAAATAAATAAAATCTTAAAAAAATAAAAAAAAAAGATTTGAAAGAGATTGAGTGAATGAGAAAGAGCACAAGTGGGTGGGAAGGCCAGAGGGAAACACTTACCCAACTGAGCCACCCAGGCACCCAACAGCCTGTGATTTTTCTTCTCCCTTCTGTCAAGTCCCCTTGATTTGGACCCTCATTTCCACTCTCACTGACCTATTTATTACCTTTCCCTGGAACTTTTTCTATAACCTTCTAGCATGTAGCCGTTCTACCTATCACTAGAAGAGTTACTTTTCTAAAGTACAGCAGATCATGACATTTTTCCTCAAAAGCCTTTAGAAACATCCCACTATAAAGACAATGAATTTCAAACTTCTCAGCCTACCATTCAGAGCCTTCCAGTCTGGGCCCAGTTTACTTTTCTAGTTTTTTCTTCCCTTACCTCCCTACCCATTTACTCCAGCCCTGATATGCTCTACTCCAGTTACTCAGGACTACCTACTGTTCCAAAAACATACCTTGACTTTCTAACCTTGTTTGCTGCTTATGCTACTACCCTCTCCCTCTGAAATGCCCACCCCCCCCCCCCCCCCCCCCCCCCCGCCACCACCAAATTGTGCCTGAGGAGATCCTTTCATCCTGTTAAGGCTTATTCAAATTCCTCCTTTTCCATAGAGCTTCTGTGGTAGACAGAATCATGTTCCCTTTCCCACTCCCCAAAGAAGTTCACATCCTAATCCTTGGAACCTATAATGTTACTTTATATATAAGGGGACTTACAGTTGTAGATAGAGTTAAGCTTACAGATCAGCTGGCCCTAGAACAGACATTATCCTGGATTATCTGTGAGGGTGCATGTAATTGTAAGAGTCCTTAAAGATGGAAGAGAGAGGCAGAAGAGGTCAGAGTAATAGGATGTAAGAAGGTCGCAACCCACTGCTGCCGGCCTTGAAGATGGAGGAGAGGGTCCACTGAGCCAAGGAATGTGGGTAGCTTCTAAAACCTGAAAAAGGCAAGGAAATGGATTTTACCCCAGAGCCTCCAAAAGGGCATGCAATCCTGCCACCTTGATTTTAGCCCAGTGCGGGACATCCAACAGATCTGTGAGATAACAACTTGTTTTAAGGCATTTTGTTTGTGGTCATTTGTTACAGCGGCCACAGAAAACTAATGCCGTCCCTGGAGTACACTTGCTCTGAGATACTGTTCCTTAGAGAGAAAATAATAGCTGCCACTGACAACCACATAGGGCTGCAAAGAGTAAATCAAACTAGGTGCCAGAGAAGATATTCTTACTACTGCTGAAACAGTCTTTGTTCAACATAGTACTGGAAGTCTTAGCCTCAGCAGTCAGACAAAAAATAAATAAAAGGCATCCAGACTGGTAAGGAACAAGTAAACCGTCACTATTTACAGATGACAGGATACTATATATGGAAAACCCTAGAGACTCTACCAAAAAATTAACTACACCTGATAAATTAATTCAGTAAGCTGCAGGATACCAAATATACAGAAATCTATTTTATAGAAACCTGCATTTCTACATACTAATAATGAAGTAGCAGAAAGAAAAATTAAAACAATCCCATTTACAATTGCACCAAAAAGAATACCTAGGAATAAATGTAACCAAAGAAGTGTGTGTGAACAAGACTAATACCATCTTGCACAAATCCACCATGATGACCACTCTGTGACCTGAAGCCTTCTTCAGTATAGCACTCCCCCACCACACATACTCTTTGTTTGACGACACCCTTAGGTACTCCCTTGAGGTATAAAGACCTTGATGTTCTTTGGAGAGAGGACTGTGATTCTGAAACATTTCCTCCCAGGTCTCCTAGCACATATACTCCCCAATCTCTAAGGCTATAAAACCAGGACTTATGGTAGGTGGGGTTGTGCAGATCTACTTGTCTTGCAGCCACCCACAACACACTTCTGCTCATATGTCCCTTTAATAAACCACTTGCTGGCAAACTGGATTCTTCAGCCTTTTTCTTCCATCTTTTGGCTCCTTAGGCCTTTGGAGATCATTTTGCATATGCCTCCCTTTCACAGAACAAGGTAAAAGACCTATACTCTGAAAACTGTAAGACACCAATGAAAGAAACTGAAGACAACACAAACAAATGGAAAGATATACCACATTCATGGACTGGAAGAATATTAAGATGTCCATAGTACCCAAAGCTATCTATAGATTCAATGCAATGTCCATCAAGACACCAATAGCATTTTTCACAGAACAACAAATACTAAAATCTGTATGGAACCACAGAACACCCCAAAGAGCCAAAGCAATCTTGAGAAGGAAGAACATAGCTGGAGGTAGCACAATCCCAGATTTCAAGATAAACTACCAAGTTGTAGTTATCCACTTTGGTACAATAAGGTACTGGCACAAAAATAGACATAGATGAATGGAACAGGATAGAGAGCTCAGAAATAAACCCACACCTATGTGGTCAATTACTCGACAACAAAGGAGGCAAGAATATACAATGGAGAAAAGACAGTCTTCTCAATAAATGGTACTGGGAAAACTGGACAGCTACATGTAAAAGAATACAATGGACCATTTTCTTACATCATACACAAAATAAACTCAAGATGGATTAGGTAAAGGAAATTATTAAAAGATACAAACTTTCAGCTATAAAATAGCCGCACAGATGAAAAGTACCACATAGAGAATATAGTCAATAATATTAATAACGTATGGTCACCGATGGTAACTACACTTATTGTAGTGAGCACTACGTAATGTATACTGAAACTAATAGAACACTGTATGTCAACTATATTAAAAAAAACAAACACTCATTCACTCACTCATTCTTCCATTTCAGCTAATACTTTAGAGCCTACTGTTGGCCTATGCTAGGCTCTGGGAATAATACAGATAATCCCTGCCCTAGCAGAGCTTAGAGTCTTTTGCAGGGAGAGAGACTTATTAACTAGGAAGAAATGACAAGACAGGATGATCAAAGAGACATAGGAAGTGAAGGAAAAGGTAAATCAAGGATAATATTGGATTTCTGCTTTGGGCTTTTAAGTAGATGGTGGAGCCATTTGAGGAGATGGAGAATATTAAAGGTGGAGTAGAGTCAGCGGGGATAGATGATGATTTCCATTTTGCACATCCATTCATTCAAAAGACATTTATTAACTGAAGAAGGGCAGGTCATCTATGAGACATGTTCAGTAGGACCCTGAATATAGAGGACAGGAAATGAAGAGAGGACCTTAGCAAAGAATGCCATGATTACCTCTTCTACCATAATACACGTACAAATGCTTATTTCAAAAGTGAGTATCTTTTTTCAACAATAAGAATTTCCTTAGTATCTACTATGTGAACACAGTGAACAAAACAGACTAAGTCTGTCCTCTATAAGTTTATATCCCAGCAGTGCATGCCCTAAATCTACAGGGCCACACATGTCCTTAGCATGCCTGCTATGGCTGTTTTCTGCCTCAGGCTGCACCCTCACTGCTCCCTCAGGTCACGCCATGCTTCCAGGAGGTGAAGGATTACAATCGGACATGCTACTCCAGAAAGGAAGTGCTGCTGATCTTAAGGACAGAAGTAAGGACACCTCAGTTCTGATTCCTAGATCCTTTTCTTAGTCTTTACATCCTTGGGATGGATACTGTGCTTAATATCAGGCATAACATGACACAATACCAACCTTCTACAAGGCTTAAACACATACATAGACATATTGCTCACAGGTAAAAAAAAGTTGTCTGAAAGTTTTATTAGATAATATTAAAAACCTTCCCCATATTTTGATTCTTACATAAGCATTGAGATGAAGGCTCAGAAACTGTATTTCTGGAATTTTAAGAAAATCTTACAATTATGGAATTAACGTTCTATAAAGGGACTTTGAAGGCTGAAATGAATATGTCTTCTATGTCTTAAATCCTCTCAGACTCCCAGAGCCTGGAAATGTGTTCAATTTTAATCTGATGGAAAAATACTAGGGTATTTGGGGCTCTTCTAATAATCACAGAAACACAGACTTGAACAAATGCTACAGAGACTAAGGTTAAAGGATAGAAGTATAAAAAGGAAAACAATGTAAAACATGGGGCTACCAGGGCCTTTCAGTGTTGGAGGTGAAGTCTCATAGGGCCTACCTGTAAGGATAAAAGGTGTTGGATTAGGAGTGACAGGGAGAAGGTCACCTTTTTAGGACTAGAAGAGGAAGGATTTGGGAAAGGGAGCAACAAGCTATGCTCTCTGCAGTGGAGGGAAAGCCGATCCCTAGCTCTTGAGAAGTACTGTGCAGAAAATGTTTTACACAGTCATTGCCATGTGGCAGGCTGGAATCAATAGGTTCTCAAGGAGTCCACACCTTAGCATCTTAAAAGGAGTAAACGTTCTGAGCTAGGACCTGTGGCCCCAGAAACAATGAGATGGCACAACTCCAGCTGCATGGTAGGGACAACTCCTCTGCCTTACAGAGAAGTAATCCTAGCACAAAGCAGAGAAAGTAGTCAGGGCAATGCACAGATGGTCTATACAGGTGGGAAGGTAGGGCTATGTGATTTGAGCTAAGGGAGTGTGAACAGCAGTAATAGTGAGAAAATATCTTTCTCTGGCTTCTTACTCCAAGGCCCAGTGGTTTAGTCTCCCAGGTGGGAGGCCCTGCCCACAGATTTTCATCTATGGTTTTCATGACCCTCAGGTGTGGCATGGGTCTTCAAATGGACCAGAACCAGGGTACAGATACTTTTTGAGGGACAAGGGTCCATAAAAGGCCGGTAGTTCCCCACCCAAACTGTGAGTAGTAGAGGGTAAGGGCAGAAAAGATCAAAAAGTATAGTACAAATTGGTTTAGTCACACTCCTACAAATACTCCTACATTAGATAATGTATATAAAGCACTTCACTCAGAGCTTGGTTCTTAGTAAGTGCTCAACAAGTATCAAATTGTATTACACACTTACAGAGATATATTCATGTATAAATATGTCCACATTCCTCTACCACTCTAGCCAACAGTCTGGATCGTCACTCTGCTTTCTGGACCAAAAGAAGGTCAAGGCTCCTGGGCGCAGATAGGCAAGGCTCAGCCTCATAAATGTCATTGCAGCAGCACTGTAGACATTGTAGAAAAAGCCAAGCCAAGGAGCTGCAATCTGAGGATGTTCACTCTTGCCTCATCTAGCCAAAGATGCACAAGGCCGGAGCCAAGGAGCCAAGAAGAAGATAAGGGGCACCCGCACCACCCAGAGGGCAGACAGAAGAGGCCACGGTAGAGCAGCAGTTTCCTGGGGCAGACTCCACGGGGAGCCCGCAGGGCCACAGGAGGGGCCTTTAGCACTTGGGATTTTGCCACTCACCTCCAGCTCTTCCTCCATCCTTATCATAAGGCCTAGTGGAGACTGAATCCCTTTTTGTTCTCAATCTCACATTCTGGCTTTTCCTCCCTGGCCTCCCCACATCCATATTCTCTTTCTTTTTGCCCACTTTCATCAACCTTCTGAAGCTACCTTTTCAGATCCTCAGCCAGCCCTGTAGCAGGGGGCTGTCTCCCCTGTGGGGCATCCTAAAAGGCCAGTGTGACTCCTGACACGCACTTTACATGTCTAATCCTGTTCTGGCATAGTCAACACAAAATACAAATGCCTGATCTGATCATACTCGCCTTCTTTTTGTCTCAGATTTAAAAAGGCATAATTTTAAGTAAAACCAGATTATTAGACAGCTATGAAATCATCTTCATTAGAACCTGGTTATTTCACCCCACAGAACTGCTCATGAACCTCTCCTCACAATAATGTGCACAACACTGAACAAAGACTCTTGAAAGCTGAGACTCTTGAAAGCATATGGTATGAAAATGGATGGTTAGAAATAATGTACAAATGACAAATAAGTTGATAATTATATACAATGAAAGTAAGTGGTCCAGAAATCAAGGAAAAGCAAAGGTCTGAATGGATTCTCTAAATGGGCAATAGTCTGAGTCCTGGTATGTGAAAACCTACCTCTCACCATTAGGTCCCACTCTGTTGATTAATTTTTCCATAGCTTCCTCTGTCTCCTTCAGTTTTTCTTGCAGTTGAACAAGCTCAAAATTGGCTGAAAAACAAGCATCAATCTAAGAACCATCATACACAACTCCAAAAGCTCTTGTCCAAAACTGGGTGGCTGTGACACCCTACAATCATCCCAGCTGGTTCAGAGATTCAGAGAAGAGACTCCGCGTCTCTCCAGCTGGTCCAATCAGGACACAAAGGGTACCAAGGTGTGGGCACTGAGATCTAAAGGATACATGTTTAGGGAGTAATGCAAAAATCACTCCTCTTACACACAGAAATACAGCAGGACCAACTAAAGAAAAATACCCAGGAGCAAAAAAACAAAACAAAACAAACCTCAACATGGTCACCCAAGAAGAAATGAAGAAGATAAACCTATCCTTTCTAGTCCAAATGATGCTTGAGGGTCAAAGTACCAAGCCTGCAAGGTACTTTAGAAAAGGAGTTAAGACCCTGAAATGAGCAATAGTTCATCTGCACCCGAAGTCTGAAAACATATCTGGAAGATCATGATTTCAATGCTATGCTTCTTCAATAGGGGAAGTCTTGAATTAGGGCTGAAGCCTCCCTGCCCAAGGTTTCCTACCCTCGTCATTTGGGGTGAAGTGGTATAACCTTGGCCCCCAGTATTCTCAACAAAGGTCAACAGAGATCACATTGATCTGACATTAACACTAAGACCCTAAAAAGTAGAGTAGAAAAAATAGATCAATTAGTACATGAAATCAACTTTAAGGCAGCAGGAAAACAAAATGCTGTTCATTACGCAGATAATCCAGTTTTTCTGTTTCATACATTAGTACCCTTCTACCCAGATATATTTAGAAGCCCCAGTGTAAGATATAGTATTTCAAAGGCCTTTTAATACTTCTAGAACAAATTCTTATGCATGCAGTTAACATCTGCAAAGTGTCTAGAGGACTGTGCCACATAAATGCTTATTTTTATTTTCTGCATGATTCAAAACTGAAGGATAAGCAGCAGATATAACTGCTACATTAGAAAACAGCTGATCTTAGGAATTTATTTTATTTACTTCTGTTTTCAATGCATTATGTGACTGGATACAGAATTTGTTATTCTTCAACAGAGTCCAAAAATTTTTTAAATTATTTTACCAATGCATTTACCATCACTGTTGGTTAGACGTTATCTCAATTAAGAACACAAGAGCTTTATTAAAGGATTTCTTGAATCTAAGATTTCTAAAAAGGATGCAGACTGTGACTGGGGTATCTACTTCCACAGAGAATCTGGAGTAAACCCAAAAAGCAGTTATGGCCGAGGGCAGACGCTGCAGTGGCTCAGCCTCACTTCATTTTGCTGTTGTCTCTCTTTTAAAAACTTCTAATGAGGCTTCATTATCCACAGGATAAGGAAGTTTGGCCTCCAAGGCCTTCAACAACATGGCTTAACCTACCTACTCCTCAAGGCCTTCTTTCCCACAGCCATCCTATGTCAGGCTGTGTCTTCCTCAAGCCATCCTGTCTATCGGACAGGACCCAGCTCTATGCTGTTTCCCATAAGGCTTTCCCCAAGTCCCCTTCTAGACAGTAAACTTTGCACAAGTTATTTTGCATCCCAGACTATGAATTATTAGGGGGAAGAGCCATGCCATATACATCTCATTTCCCCAGAGAGCACAGAATATTCTACTTGGTCAATAAATCTTTGATGACCATGTTTCATGAGTCAGAAGTGTTAAACCCTGTCCCTAGATCTAATAACTGATTTTGGCAAGGACTTGATCTCTCTTCCTTAGTTTTCCTCTCTATGAAATAAAGGTATCAGGCGCCTGGGTGGTTCAGTTGGTTGGGCGACTGCCTTCGGCTCAGGTCATGATCCTGGAGTCCAGGATCGAGTCCCGCATCGGGCTCCCTGCTCAGTGGGGAGTCTGGTTCTCCCTCTGACCCTCTTCCCTCTCGTGCTATCTCTCATTCTCTAATAAATAAATAAAATCTTAAAAAAAAAAAAAAAGAAATAAAAGGTATCTGCTACAAATATTCTGAGGTCTGGAAATGAGAAATAACCCACTCCAAATGTGAAATATTAACTTGCTAATATATAAAAATGTAAATGGACAGTTTTGTACTTTTTGTAACTCTCTTTCTCTTAAAAGCCCAACATCAATTTGGAAACTTGAGAATTCCCAGAGCTTAGGTAAAAATGGCATCAGATTAACTTGGGGCAATTTTTCAGAAATGCTTAAGACCTATCCACAGACTGTCCCTCTGACTGTATTATGGCAGTCTGACTCAATAAAATTTTGAGAAGGGCCACTTACTAATTTTCCTGTGGGTGTTTCCAGCTGTGGTAGTATAGCATTTCCGATCCTCTGCAGCAGTTTTCCCCTTTGAAAGCTGAGAATGGAAGGAGGTACAGCACATCAACAGCAGCTCAGAACCTCAAAGTCATAGAAACCCTCATATTAAATGAAAAAAGAAAAAAGGTTGGGAGACAAAAATTAAGTCAGAAGTCAAATCAAATATATCAGAGAAACATTTCAAAAAAAAAAAAGAGAGAGAGAGAGAAAGAACCAATAGAAGGTTCCCAAGAGGGGCTCCTGTGTGGCTCAGTCAGTTAAGTGTCTGCCTTCAGCTCAGGTCATGATCTCAGGGTCCTGGGATCAAGCCCGGCGTCAGGCTCCCTGCTCAGCGGGGAGTCTCCTTCTCCCTCTCCCTCTGCTCCTGCTTTCTCTCTCCCTCTCTCTTTCAAATAAATAAAATCTTAAAAAAAAAAAAAAAGGTTCCCAAGAAGTGAAAAAACCATCAAGGCACAAGGCCAGGTCATCTGCTTTGCCCACACTCATCTCAAATGGGATGTGCAGCCCCCAGAGTTGTTCTTACAGATGCAACTCAGGCCCCACCCCCAGAGTTTCTGGGCAAGAAGGACTTGCTTCTTACTCTGGTTAGAAGGGCACAGTGAATATTTAAGATTTCCTAAAAGGCTGCAGAACGTGACTTCTGCTCCACTTCATGGTGTCTAGGCCCATAGCTTGATGAAGCCTGCCTAGAGGTGGAACTTAATTGGGAGTCTGCTTTTAAAGGACCCAAACCACATCTCCCCAGAGCAGGGAGACATCAGGCTTACTTCCAGGATTGGCAGTTTTGTTTCAGAATTACTGCAGTGGATGTTAAACCAGCACCTCATAGTCCTGGAGTGAGAAAGGAGGGCAAAGTTGTGTTGGTATGGTCATTATTGGGCCTCACAGTGGCTACTTGGAAATCACTGTGCCAATCCTAATAATAAAGTTTTCCTTAAAATATCTTTAGGCCTTTTCAGCTTGCAAAGACATCCAGTAAAAAAAAAAAAAAAAAAAAAAAAAAAAAAAAAAAACAACTTGGGGTGGGAGGGGGCTTTCTTTGATCTTTATTGCTCACTGCATTAACAACTAGAAGACCAAGGCTCAAGTCCTGATTCTGCATTTCTAGTTGTGAATTCTAGGTCAAACCCTTTAAGCTCTGAGCTATTAGATCTTCTCTTCTGTAAAACCGAGATAACAGTTATCCTAAGTATCTCATAAAGAGGAGGCAAGATTTAAAGATGATTTGAATAAAGGTTATGAACTGTAAAGAGTTTTAATGCCAACAATTTTTATTATGACACTAGATTTTATTGATATGATCAAGATGATTCCACTTACCTTAAATAGAATATACAGTATATATAAAAAAATCCCAAAACCATAGATTGGAATAATCTGTCCCATCAGGCCTCTTCCACTACCTCCTCCTCCTCCAGTACCTCCACCTGATCCTTTGGCCTTTGCAAATGCCTCTGCAAGGTGAGACCTCTGGAAACGAGCCCCGGGGGTCTGGCCATCTGAGGGTGGCTGGTGATGATGCATCATAGGTGGAAATCGACCCAACTTTCCTGAGAAAATAATTAGTATTTATTTCTTCTACTCTTTTAAGTATAGCTCTTATGAAAACACCTCACGCACTGAGGCATAAATAACAGAAGTCAATTCAAACAAGTTAAAAAAACAGGAACTTGATTATAAGGATACAGAGGTATCACACAGATAATAAATATGATGTGGCAATCTCTAGCTGTTCACCAAACCCATTTTCTCTTCCTTCTAGGTCCACAGCTTGATAACACTTTTCAGCTTCCTATACAGTTAAATGTAGCCATGCAATGGAGTTCCAGCCAGAGGAATGGGAGTGATATGTGCATCATCAAGGCCTGGTCTATAAAACTTCCCATGTATTAAACTCCACATTCATTTCCCATCTGCAGGCTTCATGCTGACCTAGGGAGACTTCTGAAGTCATGTGATGAAAATGGCAGAGCCTCCATCAATCTAGGTTCCTGAATAACTGTGGCACAGAGTCCTCCAGTGTTGCCACCCAACCAACTTAGAACCATCTGGACCTGTTTATGTGAGTGAGAAATAAACTTCTATTGTGTTAGGGCCATTATACACTTTGGAGTCTGTTACAGCAGTTAGCCACCGCTAACTACTACAGAAAAGTGCAATCTGGTCTCAGAAGAGAAAAGAACCAGAAACTGGAAAGCCATCAGGATCCAGGACAGCTACTCTCACAGTCTACTTTTGTCTCCCTCTCTATGGAGCCATAGGCTTTTTCCTGTGCTTCTCTGCACAGATCTTTATTCTCCCTTCTGGCAGACCATTTCTCTAGCTTCTTTGTGAACATGGAGGAAGATGCGCACCCCAAAACCCTTCAGTTTGCATGTCCTTCAAGACGCCAGCAGAGACTAGTCACAACTTCAAATTCCTTGGAGAAAGATTTTGATTACTCTGCTTGGGGAAGTATGCATCCCTTTCCCATCAGCTTTTGCTGGGCAGACAGGATTCATGTAGCACAAACAGGGTCACAGGGTTCTGTGAGTAGAAGCACAGGGCTTAGAGAAAGCGTTCATCAATTGTCTTGCATTTTTTCCTGCATCAGGGGCAGTCACACATTAACACCAACTGCCAAGCCTCCTGAGAGCCACAGGTAAGAAAGGAAAGACCGCTCTTCAAAAGGCCATGTAAACAGGGTTGTGGGGAAAACCACTGGAGTTAACACTGCAGAACAGAAGACATGAGAGAGAAGGAAGACTTCATAAATCAGACTCCAAAAATACAAACTATATAGAGAACTACTGTTAGACTTGACTTCAACAAAATTACAGATTTCTGTACAATAAAGAATACCACAAACAGAGCTATAATAGATGACAGACAAGGAAAAGCCCCTGCAACATCCAAAATTGACAGATTAAATGTCTAGAATAGACAAGGAATTCCTACAATTTTATATGAAAATCACAAGAAACCCAAAAGGAAAATGGTCAAAAGCTATGGGTAGGGAACCTACAGAAAAAGAAGCTGAAATGACTAGCAAGTAAATGAAAAGATGATCAAATTCAAAGAAAAAGCAATGAGTAAAATACAAATTAAGATAATGAGATAGCATTGTTCATACCAATCAGAAGGGCAAAAATGAGAATGGTGGATAACAGCAAAGGTTGGCAAAGATGTTGGGAGGAGGGTAAACAGACACAGCCACTCTGCTAGGAGATCTTAGTGCCATTAAGTATGTCTCTGTCCTGTGTGAGCCCGTGATCCCACTCTGGTGGGTAAATTTCAGAGAAATTCTCAAATAGAATGTAATTTGTACATAGACCAGACTTTATAGACTGTGTGAGAAGGTTTGCTGCGACGATAATGTAGCAGCTACTTGAAGTAACTTTGATTTTGGTAACTGGAAGAATGGAAAAATCAAAATGGAGTGGATAGAAATATGGAATTCTACACAGCTTTTAGAAATCACACTTTAGATGTACCTACACCAACATGAATCTCTTAAAAAGCACGGCACTGAGTAAAAAGCAAATACCATTATGTAAGCTGAAGACATCATAATTATACTACAGGTCTTTCAAGCAAATATGTAGGTATAGGGACATAAACACAATAGATACATATGAATGGGAAAGGGAATGGGCATGTGGACTGAAGATAAAGGGTTAAAGCGAAAAGAACAAGAAACTTGCACTCATGATGTTAGTAAGGTGCCATACACTGATGACTATCTCTAAGTCAACGGTGCTCCTCAGGTAAGAAAGAAGGTGGGCGGGCAGGCAGGGAGGTAAGACAGCCAGCCCCTACTAGGTTTGGGAGCTGCTCTCCATCTTGTATCCCTCTCTCAGCCAGCTCCACTCCGATAATCCTCCTTTCCCTCCCAATACTGACTTTGGAGGACACGGAAGTTATGGGAAGAAGTGCTTTTCAAGAGGACAGCAACAAAAGTAGAGCTTCAGACAGAAGAAAACCAGGTCAACACTCCTTATTCTGGGTGGTGGCTATGTAGCTATTAAATTGTCAAGGATCTTAATATATTAAATGGTGAGTAATGGCTTTAAGGCTATAATGCACTGTCAAAAAAAAAAAAAAAAATGCCTAGCCAGCATCCAAAAAGCTAACCTTTCTCTTGGGAGAATCTGATAGATCAGATGGCTAGTGTTCAATAAACTAGATTTAATATTTGTAGTAATATACGTTATTGAATTTCATTATACTGTACTGAGAACGCAGTCTCCAAAACTTGGTATAAAACAAAAGAAAATTAAAAATAAAAGTCAGGTAATGGCACAAAAATATTTTTTTGCATTTCTAAAATTAAAAAATGCTGACAATGCTAAACACTACACCTCTCGCCCCAAAACTTCTATAGTCTGTCAGCCAGGAAGATTTATAGGACAACTACTATGTTCAGGACTCTAGGAGCGAGCCATAAATAAAATAGAAACAAGAGTTCCCACACTGATTTTTAAAAAGTAGTATATTCAAAACAAACGCCAACAAAAAAGGACAGGGTATCATGGACATTACTAGATAAACTAAACGTCTAAGCATTAAAAGAATGCAAAGAGAGAAAAAGAAAAAGGAGTCAAATGGGATCAATCATTGAAGGGAACTAGACATAGAATAAAGAAGCAAAGGCATGCCAGAAGGAAAGAAGAACTCTGCAACAAGAAAGAGATGAGGAAAAAGAAATAAGAATAAAGAATAAAGAAGGCTAATTACCAAATTAGTTTGGCCCCATTTAGGGAAGTAACAAGAGATAAGGAGAGGGAAGTGGAGGTGGAGGGTTTAAATGCTAACTTGTGGTAGATAAATTTGATACTCTGGGTCTAAGATCAGGGAAATGACTTAATGAAAAGGGTACCTGAAAGGGATTAAATCTAGCATTTGAGTATAGGGCCTAATGCAGAGACAAACTAGGGTATGAGAAATCAACAAGAAGGCAGTAATTAAGCTCTAAAATGTAAGGGCCTGAGGGGCTGGCTGTAACAATAAGGATCCAAGGGCTCTGAGCATGGAATGATCAGCATTTACTATTGAACAGAATATAGAACTAATGAGGGAAAGGGTCAGAAAACTCCGAGGTTAGGAGTTTAATATACTAAGAGAAGATAATGAAAAAACTGGGTGGGCTTATGGAAAGGGGAAGACTAAGTACACATTTTTCACACACTAAGTTCCAGGTGTTGGTGGCACATTCAGAGAAATTTTTATTAGGCTACAGTCAGGCTTGAGAAGAAACTCTAAGCTACCTAAATGAAAAAGTTAAAAAATAAAGTGAGCGAACTATTCCCATATTAAAAGTGTTGGTGGGATAGGTGTACTTCTGTGCAAAAAGAGGAAGAAAAGAAAATGGAGCTGTCAAAGACCAGAAGCAAAACAGAATCCTAAAAATAAATAAACAAATCATCATCAAAGAAGGGCAGAATTGAAAGCAAATGAGAAGTTTAAGAAACTGATATAAGACTAAGGACAATCCCTGTTTTTAGATACAATGTATTCTTGAGAAAAGGATGGCCATCCTATGAAATCTTGACTATCCACCTATTTAGACAATAACAGAAACTAATGTACTACAAAGCATCATGTAATCTTCAGAGTCAGAAGGTGGCTTAAAAAAAAAAAAAATCATCCAGTCCTTCAACTAGTATGGAGACAACGAGATATCCACCTGCAAAAGAATGAAGTTGGACCCCTACCTACACTATTTTTAAAAATTAATTCAAAATTGATTAACGACCTAAATGTAAGAAAATTATACAACTCTTAGAAGAAAACAGACATAAATCCTTGTGACCTTGGATTAGGCAATGGTTTTAGATAGGACACCGAAACCACAAAGAAAGAAAGAATAGGTAAACTGGACTTCAAATTTTAAAACTTTTCGGCTGCACAGGATACCATCAGGGCACCTGGGTGGCTTAGTCGTTAAGCATCTGCCTTCAGCTCAGGTCATGATCCCAGAGTCCTGGGATCGAGCCCCATATCGGGCTCCCTGCTCAGCGGGAAGCCTGCTTCTCCCTCTCCCACTCCCCCTGCTTGTGTTCCTGGCTCTTGCTCTCTCTGTCAAATAAATAAAATCTCAAAAAAAAAAAAAAAGATACCATCAAGACAGTTAAGACAACATACTGAATGGGAGCAAATATTTGTAAATCATACATCTGGTAAGGTTCTAGCATCCGAAATAAGGAACTCCTTCCACTCAACAATAAAAAGATAAATAACCCAACTAAAAAAGGTCAAAGGCTCTTAATAGACATTTCTCCAAAGAAGATATACAAATGGCCAATAAGCTCATGAAAAGATTTTCAACACCACTAGTCATCAAGGAAATGCAAATTAAACCCACAATGAGATACACTATATTACACTGGCTAGGATGCTATAATAAAAAAAAGAGAGAAAGTACTGGCAAGGATGTGGAGAAAATCAAACTCTCATACTCTGCTGATGGGAATGTACAATAGTGTAGCCAGTTTGAAAAACAGCCTAGCAGTTCTTCAAAAGGGTAAACAAAGTTTCCATATGACCCAGCAATTCTACTCTTGGGTATATACCTAAGAAGAATAGGTTCCCACAAAAACTTGTACAAATATGTTCACAGCAGCATTATTCAAAATTACCAAAAAGTCCATCAACTGATAATAAATGGATAAATACAATGTGGTATACCCATGCAATGGAGTATTATTTGGCCATAAAAAAGAATGAAGTACTGATACATGCTACAATATGGATGAACTTTGCAAACATTATGCTAAGAAAAAAGAGAAAAGAAACAAAAAGAAAACGCCAGTCATGCAAGACTATATATTACATGATTCCATTAATATGAAGTGTCCAGAACAGGCAAATCTATGGAGACAGAAAGTAGATTAGTGGTTGCTTAGGGCTGGCAGCGGCCGGGGGGTGGGGGGGGGTGGGGGGCGCGGGGAGGCAGAAAGGAGAGTGACTGCTAATGGGTATGGAATTTTTTGTGTGTATGTGGGAGGGGTGGTAAAAATTTCTAAAACTGATTGTGGTAATAGTTGCACAACTCTGACTATATTAAAAACCACTGACTGTACACTTTAAATAGATAAATTGCCTGGTATGTGAATTATATCTCCAAGTTTTTAAAATAAAATCATCTAGTCTAACCACATGAGTTCAATACCCTCACCTTCCTTAAATGGAGATCTAACTTTGCTGAATACAATCAAACAGGAAATTCAGTATTGCCCCCAGGAAGCTCATGCCATCTCTGGACAACTCTGTTAGAATAGTCTTTATATTGAATTAATAAGTGAGTAATGGGCAGAAGAAAGGAAATAAAATGTAGAGTTTCAAACAGTAGGGAAACGTGACTGATAAAAAGCTTATAGACTGGAAGAAGGGCTGAAAAGTGGAGGAAAACTATTTTCAAAGGTAAGAGAAGGAACTGGAGAGCAATGGAACAGATAGGCTAGGTGGTAAAAATAGGTTTTTATCATAGGAGAAATCTCAGCATTTTCTATTTGGTATAATACTTCACATAATTTACTACTGAACACTTAAGTGTGCCAGACACAGATTAAAATGATAAATAAAACAGGGGCACCTGGGTGGTGCAGTCATTTAAGCGTCTGACTCTTGGTTTTGGCTCAGTCATGATCTCGGAGTAAGGGGCATGGAGCCCTCATCCCGCTTCATGCTCAGCTCGGAGTCGGCTTGAGATTCTCTCTCCTTCTTCCTCTGCCCCTCCCACTCATGTGTGCGCTCTCTCTCCCTAAAATAAATCTTTAACATACCCTAATAAAAAAATAAAAAATAAATGATAAATAAAACAGTCCCTATCTTTAAATTAAAAGTTTACGGGGGGGAGGAGCAAGATGGCGAAGGAGTAGGAGACCTGGATTTAGTCTGGTCCCAGGAATTCAGCTAGATAGGGATCAAACCATTCTGAATACCTATGAACTCAACAGGAGATCGAAGAAAAGAATAGCAGTAACTATGAACAGAAAAGCAACCACTTTCTGGAAGGTAGGACGTGCAGAGAAGTGAATCCGAGGCGATATTCCGGAGGATAGACGGCGGGGAGGGGGCCTCCGGCGGCCGTTTCTGGCAAGTGATAGAGCCGCGGAGCACAAAATCGGACCTTTTAGAAGTCGGCTCCACTGAGAGACGTCACTGCAGTGGCTAAGCGGGGGGTGGAACCCTCGGGGTCACAGAAAGACCGGGGCTGCCTGAGTGCGGCAGAGCTCCCAGGTATCGGAGCGGGGAAGCCGGCTGCAGAGAGGGGAGCCGAGGTGTGGGCTCTCAGCTCGGGGTTGCCATAAACTGTGATAGGCGACACAGTCGGGCCACTGCTCCTCCAGCAGGGACCCAACAAGCGGCAGAGCCGGGGAGACTCCCCTTCCTCCCCCGGGAGGAGCGGCGTGGGAGCGCACCGCAGGGATCTGCTGGGTTTGGAGACTCCACACGGGGTCGGGTGCCAGAGATAGAAACGCTCGGTCACAGGCTGGGTGAGCACGGAGTGCGGCCGGAGACCGGGGAGACGGGAGTGACTGACTGCTTTTCTCTGGGGCGCACTGAGGAGTGGGGCCCTGAGTTCTCGGCTCCTCCAAGGTGGAGATTGGGAGGCCGCCATTTTCACTGTCATCCTCCAACGCTGTACGGAAAGCTTTCAGGGAACAAAAGCTCCAGAGAGCAAACCCGAGCAGATTGCTTAGCCCTGACCCACAAGGGTGGGACAATTCCGCCTCCGGCAAAGACATTTGGGAACCACAGCAACAGGCCCCTCCCCCAGAAGATCAGCTAGAACAGCCAGCAAGCCAAGACCAAGTTTACCAATCCAGGAGAACGGGAGAACTCCAGCGCTAGGGGAATACTACACACAGAATTCATGGCTTTTTTCCCATGATTCTTTAGTCTTTCAAAGTTAATTTTTTTTAATTGTTTTTATTTTTCTTTTTCCTTTTTCAACCAACATCTTATCAATCCCTTTTTTAAAAAACATTTTTATTTTTCATTTTTAGAGTCATATTCTATCCCTTCATAGTAGTTACCTTTATTTTTGGCATATATAAGTTGTTCTCTTTAAAATTTTGAGATACAGTTTCTTCTAACAGATCAAAATATACCCTAAATCTCTAGTGTATGGCTTTGTTCTAGTCTCCTGCCTGATCACATTCTCTCTTTTTTCTTTTTTTAAATCCTCTTCTTTTTTCAAACAACTTATCAATTCTTTTTATTAAATTTTTTATAATTTTCATCTTTACAGGCATATTCCATCCCTCCATTGTATCAACCCTTTTTTTTGTACATATGTCTGTATGTATGTATTTTCTTTAAAATTTTGGGAGGAACTTTCTTCTAACAGACTAAAATACACCCAAAATCTAGTGCGTGGCACTGATCTATGCACCAGCCTGATCATATCTGATCATATTGTTTTTTTGTTTTGTTCTGTTTTTCTTTGTTTTTATTTTCTTTTTCTCTTTTTTCTTTCTTTCCCTTTCTTTTCCCCTGGTTTCAGGTCTTTTCTGATTTGTTTAGAGTATATTTTCTGGGGACGTTGGTACCCTGTTAGCATTTTGTTCTCTCATTCATCTATTCTCCTCTGGACAAAATGACAAGACGGAAAAAATCACCTCAACAAAAAGAACAAGAGGTAGTACCGTCTGCCAGGGACCTACTCAATACAGACATTAGTACGATGTCGGACCTAGAGTTCAGAATCATGATTTTAAAGATACTAGCTGGGCTTGAAGAAAGCATGGAAGTTATTAGAGAATCCCTTTCTGGAGAAATAAAAGAACTAAAATCTAACCAAGTCGAAATCAAAAAGGCTATTAATGAGATGCAATCAAAAATGGAGGCACTAACTGCTAGGATAAATGAGGCAGGAGAGAGAATCAGCGATATAGAAGACCAAATGATGGAAAATAAAGAAGCTGAGGAAAAGAGATAAACAACTACTGGATCACGAGGGCAGAATTCAAGAGATAAGAGATACCATAAGACGAAACAACATTAGAATAATTGGGATCCCAGAAGAAGAAGAAAGAGAGGGGCAGAAGGTATATTGGAGCAAATTATAGCGGAGAAGTTCCCTAATGTGGAGAAGGAAACAGGCATCAAAATCCAGGAGGCACAGAGAACCCCTCTCAAAATCAATAAAAATAGATCAACACCCCGACATCTAATAGTAAAACTTACAAGTCTCAGAGACAAAGAGAAAATCCTGAAAGCAGCTCGGGAAAAGAGATACGTAACCTATAATTGTAGAAACATTAGATTGGCAACAGACCTATCCAGAGACCTGGCAGGCCAGAAAGGACTGGCATGATATCTTCAGGGCACTAAACGAGAAAAATATGCAGCCAAGAATACTATATCCAGCTAGGCTCTCATTGAAAATTGAAGAAGAGATAAAAAGCTTCCAGGACAAACAAAAACTAAAGGAATTTGCAAACACGAAACCAGCCCTACAAGAAATATTGAAAGGGGTCCTTGAAGCAAAGAGAGAGCCTAAAAGCAGCATAGACCAGAAAGGAACACAGACAATATACAATAACAGTCACCTTACAGGCAATACAATGGCACTAAATTCATATCTTTCAATAGTTACCCTGAATGTAAATGGGCTAAATGCCCCAATCAAAAGACACAGGCTATCAGACCGGATTAAAAAACAAGACCCATCGATATGCTGTCTGCAAGAGACTCAGTTTAGACCCAAAGACACCCCCAGATTGAAAGTGAGGGGGTGGAAAACCATTTACCATGCTAATGGACACCAAAAGAAAGCTGGGGTGGCAATCCTTCTATCAGACAAATTAGATTTTAAAACAAAGACTGTAATAAGAGATGAGGAAGGACACTATATCCTACTTAAAGGGTCTATCCAACAAGAAGATCTAACAATTGTAAATATCTATGCCCCTAACATGGGAGCAGCCAATTATATAAGGCAATTAATAACAAAAGCAAAGAAACACATCGACAACAATACAATAATAGTGGGGGACTTTAACACCCCCCTCACTGAAATGGGCAGATCATCTAAGCAGAAGATCAACAAGGAAATAAAGACTTTAAATGAAACACTGGACCAAATGGACTTCACAGACATATTCAGAACATTCCATCCCAAAGCAACAGAATACACATTCTTCTCTAGTGCCCATGGAACATTCTCCAGAATTGATCACATCCTAGGTCACAAATCAGGTCTCAACTGGTATCAAAAGATTGGGATCATTCCCTGCATATTTTCAGACCACAATGCTTTGAAACTAGAACTCAATCACACGGGGAAAGTCGGAAAGAACTCAAATACATGGAGGCTAAAGAGCATCCTACTAAAGAATGAATGGATCAACCAGGAAATTAAAGAAGAATTTAAAAAATTCATGGAAACCAATGAAAATGAAAACAACTGTTCAAAATCTTTGGGATACAGCAAAGGCAGTCCTAAGAGGAAAGTATATAGCAATACAAGCCTTTCTCAAGAAACAAGAAAGGTCTCAAATATACAGCCTAACCCTACACCTAAAGGAGCTGGAGAAAGAACAGCAAATAAAGCCTAAACCCAGCAGGAGAAGAGAAATAATGAAGATCAGAGCAGAAATCAATGAAATAGAAACCAAAAGAACAGTAGAACAGATCAACGAAACTAGGAGCTGGTTCTTTGAAAGAATTAACAAGATTGATAAACCCCTGGCCAGACTTATCAAAAAGAAAAGAAAAATGACCCAAATCAACAAAATCAGGAATGAAAGAAGAGAGATCACAACCAACACCAAAGAAATACAAACAATTATAAGAACATATTATGAGCAACTCTATGCCAGCAAATTAGATAACCTGGAAGAAATGGATGCATTCCTAGAGCTGTATCAACTACCAAAATTGAACCAGGAAGAAACAGAAAACCTGAACAGACCTATAACCACTAAGGAAATTGAAGCAGTCATCAAAAATCTCCCAACAAACAAAAGCCCAGGGCCAGATGGCTTCCCAGGGGAAGTCTACCAAACATTTCAAGAAGAATTAATACCTATTCTTCTGAAACTGTTCCAAAAAAAAAAAAAAAAAAAAAAGAAAAAGAAAGAAATGGAAGGAAAACTTCCAAACTCATTTTATGAGGCCACCATTACCTTGATCCCAAAACCAGACAAAGACCCCATCAAAAAGAATTACAGACCAATATCCTTGATGAACATGGATGCAAAAATTCTCACCAAAATACAAGCCAGTAGGATCCAACAGTACATTAAAAGGATTATTCACCACGACCAAGTGGGATTTATCCCTGGGCTGCAAGGTTGGTTCAACATCCACAAATCAATGTGATACAATACAGTAACAAAAGAAAGAACAAGAATCATATGATCCTCTCAATAGATGCAGAAAAAGCATTTGACAAAGTACAGCATCCTTTCTTGATCAAAACTCTTCAGAGTATAGGGACAGAGGGTACATAACTCAATATCATAAAAGCCATTTATGAAAAACCTATAGCAAATATCATTCTCAATGGGGAAAAACTGAGAGCTTTCCCCCTAAGGTCAGGAACGCGGCAGGGACGTCCACTATCACCACTGCTATTCAACATAGTATTAGAAGTCCTAGCCACAGCAATCAGACAACAAAAAGAAATCAAAGGCATCCAAATTGGCAAAGAGGAAGTCAAACTCTCACTCTCTGCAGATGATATGATACTTTATGTGGAAAACCCAAAAGACTCCACCCCAAAACTGCTAGAACTCATACAGGAATTCAATAAAGTGGCAGGATATAAAATCAATGCACAGAAATCAGTGGCATTCCTATACACCAACAACAAGACAGAAGAGAGACAAATTAAGGAGTCGATCCCATTTACAATTGCACCCAAAACCATAAGATACCTAGGAATAAATCTAACCAAAGAGGCAAAAGATCTGTACTCAGAAAACTATAAAATACTCATGAAAGAAACTGAGGAAGACACAAAGAAATGGAAAAACGTTCATGCTCATGGATTGGAAGAACAAATATTGTGAAGATGGCAATGCTACCTAGAGCAATCTACACATTCAATGCAATCCCCATCAAAATACCATCCACTTTTTTCAAAGAAATGGAATAATCCTAAAATTTGTATGGAACCAGAAAAGACCCCGAATAGCCATAAGAATGTTGAAAAAGCAAAGCAAAGCTGGCGGCATCACAATTCCAGACTTCCAGCTCTATGACAAAGCTGTCATCATCAAGACAGTATGGTACTGGCACAAAAACACACATGGAGCAATGGAACAGAATAGAGTCCAGAAATGGACCCTCAACTTTATGGTCAACTCATCTTTGACAAAGCAGGAAAGAATGTCCAATGGCAAAAAGACAGTCTCTTCAACAAATGGTGTTGGGAAAATTGGACAGCCACATGCAGAAGAATGAAACTGGACCATTTCCTTACACCACACACAAAAATAGACTCAAAATGGTTGAAACACCTAGATGTGAGACAGGAGTCCATCAAAATCCTAAAGGAGAACACAGGCAGCAACCTCTTCCACCTCAGCCGCAGCAACTTCTTCCTAGAAACATTGCCAAAGGCAAGGGAAGCAAGGGCAAAAATGAACTATTGGGATTTCATCAAGATAAAAAGCTTTTGCACAGCAAAAAAAGAAAAGTCAACAAAACCAAAAGACAACCGACAAAATGGGAGAAGGTATTTGCAAATGACATATCAGATAAAGGGCTAGCATCCAAAATCTAAAAAGAACTTATCAAACTCAACACCCAAAGAACAAATAATCCAATCAAGAAATGGGCAGAAGACATGAACAGACATGTTTCCAAAGAAGACATCCAAATGGCCAACAGACACATGAAAACGTGCTCAACATTGCTCGGCATCAGGGAAATCCAAATCAAAACCTCAATGAGATACCACCTCACACCAGTCAGAATGGCTAAAATTAACAAGTCAGGAAATGACAGATGTTGGCAGGGATGTGGAGAAAGGGGAACCCTCCTACACTGTTGGTGGGAATGCAAGCTGGTACAACCACTCTGGAAAACAGTATGGAGGTTCCTCAAAAAGTTGAAAATAGAGCTACCATGTGTGCCTGGGTGGCTCAGTCGTTAAGCATCTGCCTTCGGCTCAGGTCATGGTCTCAGGGTCCTGGGATTGAGTCCCACATAGGGCTCCCTGCTCCGCGGGAGGCCTGCTTCTCCCTCTCCCACTCCCCCTGCTTGTGTTCCTGCTCTCGCTGTCTGTCAAATAAATAAAATCTTTAAAAAAAAAAAGAAAAAAAAAAAAAGAAAAAAGAAAATAGAGCTACCATACGATCCAGCAATTGCACTACTGGGTATTTACCCCAGAGATACAAACGTAGGGATCCGAAGGGGTACGTGCACTCCAATATTTATAGCAGCAATGTCCACAATAACCAAACTGTGGAAAGAGCCAAGATGTCCATCAACAGATGAATGGATAGAGAAGATGTGGTATCTATATACAATGGAATATTATGCAGCCATCAAAAGGAATGAGATCTTGCCATTTGCAACGACATGGATGGAACTGGAGGGTGTTAATGCTGAGTGAAATAAGTCAATCAGAAAGACATGTATCATATGACCTCACTGATATGAGGAATTCTTAATCTCAGGAAACAAACTGAGGGTTGTTGGAGTGGGGGTGGGGTGGGAGGGACGGGGTGGCTGGGTGATAGACATTGGGGAGGGTATGTGCTATGGTGAGCACTGTGAATTGTGCAAGACTGTTGAATCACAGATCGGTACCTCTGAAACAAATAATGAAATATATGTTAAGAAAAAAAAAAAGATAGCAGGAGGGGAAGAATGAAGGGGGGTAAATCGGAGGGGGAGACGAACCCATGAAAGATGATGGACTCTGAAAAACAAACTGAGGGTTCTAGAGGGGAGGGGGTGGGGGGAATGGGTTAGCTTGGTGATGGGTATTAAAGAGGGCACGTTCTGCGTGGAGCACCAGGTGTTATACACAAACAATGAATCATGGAACACTACATCAAGAACTAATGATGTAATTTATGGTGATTAACATAACAATAAAAAATGTAAAGAAAAAAAATAAAGAGTTTACAGATGAGCTATATAGTTCCAGCAACAAGGCAACTGTGCCTTAACCATCAAATCCAATAGATTTTCCCCTCAGGTCTCACTCTTAAGACTTAACTGCAACACAAGAAAATGATCATCACATACTACTCATTCAATAAATATAGGATTAATCTGAATAAATCCCTGTCAAACTTTCTTGCCTTAATCTCAATGGCACACCACTCTCCTGGGTTCTTCTTTTCCAACCAACTGATCTTTCAACCTATTCTTTTGCAGTCTCATGCACAGGTTCTTCTTTAATCCTCTGAGAGCTTTGTCTCAACATGTTTTTCTTTATCCTTTTTCCATTGACAAACTCATTCTTATGGATCCATTATAAGTTCCAAAATGTGTAACTCTAGTTCTGACCTTTCCCCCTCAAGCTCCCATCTCTTACTCTAAATTCCATTAGTATATACGTCCTTTTAGTCGGACTATCATGTCAAACCTAAAAATGAAACTCATTTTCACCTTCCAAAACCTGCTCTCCTGTGGGTTTTTGTTTATTAAAAAAGTAAACAACCAAAAAACAGAGTCATTCTCTCAGACCTTTAGGCTTAAGACCTATAACCTCTGCCACCTGTGACCAAGAAAATTCTTGAGATGGTGGGCTAGGGTCAGAATGCTCAATTTGGAAGAGATTTTTTTTTCCATAAAGTTAACTGTCTTCAACAGGGAACAACTTCATCTCTTGGATCTTGGTACTTTATTTCTTAGAACTGAACCCAGGATGTTTAGAAATTCAGTGGCTATAAAACATTTGGAAATAATTTTTTAAAAAAGAAATTTTTAACTAGACATCTCAAGTGTACAAAAAAGTATAAATGATAATGTGTGAGCACTTGTATACCTGCCTACCACATAGATGTAACTGGAAGACTTGTGTACTCTCAGAATGTGCACTTTATACTTTAAGTATATATTCATAAACTACATACAATATTGTCTTGAGTTTTAAAACTTTATATTATGAATGGACAGTAGTGACAGTCATATAGCAATATGAACATACTTACTGCCACTGAACTGTACATGTACTGGTTAAAATGATAAATTTGTTATGTATATTTTACAATTAAAAAAACCCTTTATATTATATCATACTGTACTCATTCTTCTGCAACTTCCCTTTTCTGCTCTTTTTCTGGGTGGGGATTAATATTTTGGCCTACAAATGCACCATGTTGATTTGATATATGTAGGTCCAGTTCATTCACTCGAACTGCCATATAGCATCTCCTAGTATGTCCATTATCACAATTTATTCACCTCCTCCTGAGCTGATGAATACTTAGGTTATTTTCTATTTTTCACTATTATAAATGTTCTACTTTATAAAAGCTACATTACAAAGAGGATTTGTGGTTTTTAAAAAATTTTGCTTAAAAAAACAGCTCAAGAAGGACGCCTGGGTGGCTCAGTCAGTTAAGCATCTGTCTTCGGCTCAGGTCATGATCCTGGAGTCCTGGGATTGAGCCCCAAGTCAGGCTCCCTGCTCAGCCGTGAGCCTGCTTCTCCCTCTCCCTCTGCTCCTCCCCCACCCCACCCCACCCTCTCTCTCTCCAATACATTAAAAATTAAAAAAAAAAAAACAGCTCAAGAGACCAGGATATTAAAGATATTAGAACATTAAAACTGCACTTTTCAAAATAGAAAACAGCTGTGTTCACTATCTCTGTATGCACTTAAGTATTCTCTAAAATGGGACTTGACTAAATCCTAATTGTTTATTGAAAGCTTTCCCCATATTTAGGTTTATTTAATTATTAAAATTTCACTTAGCATATCATTTAAGCTTGACTACAAACTTAATGGATTTTACAGAGTGAAGTTCTACTTTCCCTTGTTAATAACCATCCTTTTTGCTAAAAACAAAAACTCTAACACTGTTAACAGAAGAGCTTTCTGAAAGCAGCATTAAACCATCTGCAACATTTCATTCTTAAGACAAATAAATCAATAAATAACTGGATGTGTTTATATTTGATTACTGCAGTTTAAGAAAGATCCTTATGGGCCAATTCCTTAAGATATGTAAGCTTCTCCCTAAATAATGAGGAAATTCTAGAGGCCAAATTTAATTCGGCTTTACTTAAAGTGGAGCCTGGGACCACAGCTGACTGCTCCTCATCAGTCTCCTCCAGGGGTCCCTCATCTTGTTACATTCCTCTCCTACCTAAAGCTGTGCTCTGCCCACCACTGCTTTGATGTTTTCTGCTAATTTAACCATATCTTTTTTTCCATCTTTTACCAACTTCCCCACTCCCAAATTACGCTATATTCTATTAAGAGATACTTGTGTGTCTAAATTGCTCAGCACAGGGCCTAGTCCGTATACCCTACGCATGTTAATTATTACTGTTTTGTTAGGAGTCACCTGCCTAAAGCATAATTCTAACGGGTCTTGCCATTTTCTCCCATCAAAAGCTTTCAGTGGTTTCAACACAAGACTGTTACACAGTCAGTAAAGAGTAAAATCAGTACTATCTTTTCAGAGTTATTAGTTAAGATACTGGCTAGGCCTCCAACTATTTAAGTGGAGTTTAAATAAACCTTTTTTTTTTTTTTAAGATTTTATTTATTTGAGAGCGAGCGAGCGAGCACGAGCAGGGAAAGGGGTAAGGGAGAAGCAGACTCTCCGCTGAGCAGGGAGCCCGATGAGGGGCTCGATCCCAGGACCCCAGGATCACGACCTGAGCCAAAGACAGATGCTTAATGGACTGATCCACCCAGATGCCCTCAAATGAGCCTTTCTAGAGCTCATTTTCATCATCTGTAAAATGGATATAATTGGGGTTGTTACACAGATTGTTCAGGGTTGTTACAAGGATTACAGATTAGGGGCACCTGAGTGGCTCAGTGGTTAAATGTCTGCCTTCAGCTCAGGTCATGATCCCAGGGTCCTGGGATCGACCCCACATCAGGCTCCTTGCTCAGTGGGGAGCCTGCTTCTCCTTCTCCCTCTCCCTCTGCCTGCTGCTCCCCCTGCTTGTGCTCACCTGTGCATGCACATGCACTCTCGCTTTCTGTCAAATAAAATCTTAAAAAAGATTACAGATTAAATATCATATACAATGCACCCTGCATGCACAGTGGGTATTTAACAAATTCTGGTTTTGCCTTCCCTACAAACTGAATTTCTAAACAACTGAATTCTATAATCTAGTCCAAAAGTACCTCTTCATATTTCTTTCCCATTACATACTCCTGATTCAGCCTAACTAGACTTCTCACCATGCTTTGAGCCTGCCTTGTGATTCTTACCTCTAAGCCTTTGCTTTTTGCTGACTCCAGTGATTTTGCTTTTCTCTCCAACTCCACATGTCTAAATCTAGCTTATCCTTCAGGGCCCAGGCCAAATACTGCCAACATCCCCAATGCTTTTTCTCATCTCATCCCCATGCACTTAGAACACACTGCTTGATCCTCTTTGATTGCACTTATCACAACTGGCCTTATTCAAAAGTTTATTTAGGTGCCTTACAGCCTCTCCTTGAATGGACTAAGAAACAGAAATAGATAAAACCTTCCTCTAAGTACTATTTCTACCCAGTTTTATTCAGTGCTGACTAAAACTTATAAATCCTATCAGAGCACCAGAGAAGATGCCTCTGACATCCAGAAGCTGGCCTGGTACTATCAGCTAGGCCTTGGTGTTGGTATGAGCTGGCTTCACACTCACAGTTAGGTCTTGGTGTTCTCCTGTTAAACGTCAGGAATTTCAGAACATCAACATTAAACAAGGCCATTCTGTGACCACCGTGGATCAAGATGAAAGAGTAAGACCACTTTGTAATCTTCCTGAACACAGACAAAACATGAATACTGTCCAAGCTAAAAAATATCAAAAAGCTCCTATTCCTGGATAATGAGGGACTGCTGCTTCTTCATTAATTACAGCTTCAGCCCTTCTCTAGTCTGTTCCCCCTTTAGATAAACTCTATTAAGATATCCAGCCATCCAGCCACGGAATTTGCCTCACTTCCTGATGGCATCCAATCCAGAGCAAAGCCCCACATCCTTAAACCTTCTTCAAAAATCACCTAACACATGCCCACATCCTATAATAAAGTTTTTCTAACAATCTTACTGTGATGTTGCAAGCTTCCCCATGGTGTGCATTCTCCCTTGCTAAAAGTAATAAATCCAACTTCTTTAACTACAGGCATTCCTTGTGCTCTGTGGCTGACGGACGAATTATGAACTTCTTGAATAAAAGTCTAGGGTATGCTCTGGGTCTTGCATGCTGTACACTCTGCTGAATTGATCTGGATGACTATACTGGACCTGCTGGCCTTTACTGGAATCTCAAGACACAGCGCAGTTATTCTCAGGACTAAAAATAATTTATTACTACATTATCCTGAGTGGTTTTTAGTTTTGAGTATAGAAAATGGCAGCCAGGGTGACTGGTAAGAGGTGCTCCTTACCCACAACTCTGCTCCACACTCATTCCCCTAGAAGTTTCTGAACTTGAAAAAGTGCCTAATTTACATGTATTCACAGGCTCTCAAACTGTCTCTTCCCTTCTCTGACACTCTTTCAGAGCAGATACTGAGGTTTCATTAGGAGAAAAGAAAAGGTAAGGGACCAAAATACATTCATCCTCAAGTACTTATATACCAAAACAAAGAGCTAACTTAAGATAAATATGTATATGTATTATATATGCATGTATATATACATATATGGACACATAACTATACATACATGTGTACATATTTCCACATCTTAGATAGTTCTAGACCCAGTGGGCAGAACTCACCTGAGGAAAACATGGTGACTTAAAAGAGTCTGAGCTATTTCAGAGGAACAGGGCCACTAGGGAGGTACTGGTAAGGAAACCTACTTGTAAGTACTCAAAGTGAGTCCCTCACTGGAAAACATGGGCAGGCAGGATCAGGAGGAGAGATGCCAGATAGGACATTATCGTGGGAGCACTCCACGATCCAGCTATGGAGGTGGTGAGCAGGACTCTCCTGAAGCTGACTCTAGCACAGAAGCAGCATACTGTCATCTTGGAGGGCTTCAACTACTCTGGCACCTGTCCGAAGTCTCAGTGTGCTGACCTTGGAACAGCTGACAAACTCCTGACCTTGCATGTTGAGGCTTTCGTGTTAAACAGGTGCAGAAGGTGAGAGGAGGGGAACTGCTACTTTGGCCGAAGAAGAAATTGGTCAGTGAAACGAAAAGAGAACTGTAGGAGAAAGGGACCATGCCAACTCAGTATTTGTGGCAGCAAAGTAGGGGTCATGTGGCCCAGGTCCTAGGAAGGCAGAACTAAGTTCTGAAAACAAACAGCCCCATGGCATGAGACCCTTTCTAAGAGGAAAGCTTTTTCTTTCTTTTTTTTTTTAAGATTTTATTTATTTGACAGAGACAGACAGTGAGAGAGGGAACACAAGCAGCGGGAGTGGGATCATGACCTGAACCGAAGGCAGACGCTTAACGACTGAGCCACCCAGGTGTCCCTAAGAGGAAAGCTCTTAAAATGCATTGCTGCTTGAGCATTTCAAAAATTGTCAAACAGATAGGAAAGCCAGAGGGGGCAAAAAAAAAAAAAAAAAAAAAAAAGATGTACAGGTAGTTCTTCTAAAAGAACAGAGAAAAGATGAACAAAGAGACACATAAGTGAAAGAGTGGCAAGACTTGGAAGAACCCCAGGAGGCCAAGGTCCAAAATAAGATTTATAAAAAGGCTAGCCAAAGCAAACGGAGTATTTTTAGAGCAAAAAAGGCAATTTACCTGATGATAAAATGTAATTCTGAGGAAGCAGAACTTCTGAACTTCTATTTTGCTTCCATATTCTCTATCAAAGGGACTAAACTTTGGGTTAAATGAAAGAGAATCAGCAATCCTAAAGACAAAAATAAAGTCCCAGATGGGTGAGGAGAATAAGTTCGTCCACTAAGCAATTTCTACCACTAAAAAACCTGCAAGAAAAGTCCTTAAGCTAAAAGAAAATTTAAAGAAATTATATTGAGAAAATTTTAAAGAAGGGAGTAGGTGATTATTGTTCCAGTTTGCAAAAGGTGGATGGTGGACTTTTCACCCATAGAGAAGTGAGCACACTGTAGCTTAGACTAGATTCTAAAAAGGATTCTTCAGGGGGCGCCTGGGTGGCTCACATGGTTAAGCGTCTGCCTTTGGCTCAGGTCATGATCCCAGGGTCCTGGGATCGAGCCCCACATCGGGCTCCTGGCTCAGCGAGGAGCCTGCTTCTCCCTACTCATGCTTTCTATCTGTGTCTCAAATGAATAAATAAAATCTTTAAAAAAAATAAAAGGATTCTTCAGGAGATTGTGAGGCAGACGGCAGAGAAGGAGGGTCCTGAGCTTAAGTCGCGGACACACTCAGAGATAGCGGCTGTATCTGTGCCACTGACTCTGAGAATGACCCGAAGGCTGGCAGAACAGTGCTCCCACATTTCATCCTAGGGAGAATCGAGGAGGAAGGCCACATCGAAAAAGGACAGAGGAGCAGAGCTGAGACTGGGGACAAACCCAGGTAAGACTAACCACAAATGCGAAGGATGCCACAAGCATGGAGAAGTTAGAGGATCAGAGCCCACCCGAGGCTCTGGGGACCCACGCTGGGAAGATGAGTCCCCATTAACATCTTGCTTTGGGGAAAAAAAAAAAAAATCAGTGGAGCTTAACTTAGCTTTTAAAATCAGTGGGGTTTAACTCTGGGTACTTTAAAAATCAACCAGCTTAACTCCAGGAAAGCCAAAGGGAGATAGGAAACTGAGTCTTTGCCTTAAAGCATGATAAATAACTTGGCTCTAAACACAGCATAGAAACAACAGTTTGAAAAGTGCCTGAGGCACACATGACAGAGATGTATTTACTTCTCTCAGAACATGTGCTGGAGGGGCGCCTGGGCGGCTGCCTTCGGCTCAGCTCATTATCCCAGGGTCCTGGGATCGAGCCCCACATTGGGCTCCCTGCTGGGTGGGAAGCCTGCTTCTCCCTCTCCCACTCCCCCTGCTTGTGTTCCCTCTCTGTGTCTCTGTCAAATAAATAAAATCTTTAAAAAAAAAAAAAAAAGTACATGCTGGAGGCACAGGTATCTTCAGGAGAGTTCAACAACAAAAGTGCTGGCAAGCGCCATTTCTTTCCCCTCCCCAAGCCTAGATAGCCAGACACTTGGAAAAACCAGCACGAACACTCTCCACCTATTTTACTACTACCATGTGTGCAGTCTCACCTTCCCCTGCACAGCCTGGCAGGCATCTCTCCAAAGCGGCTCCTGCCCCACCATACCCTGCAAACCACCCAGCAAGGACCAGCGCCACTCCAAAGGGAATCTTGTGCTGGGGAGAGTGAAAGCTAACCCCACACACCGGTGCCCCTGCAGTTCCAGCAGCCAAGCCTTTTCACTGGCCACAAAAGGAAAAAGCCCTGCCTCCTGGTGTGTCTGCAACTGTGACAGAAAGACCAAGTGCAGAAATCAAGACTGACTGCTAACCCTGCCCACCTATGTTCCAAAACAAAGTGAACAGCACAAAATGGACAAAACCTAGATGAGCATCAAAAAAAAAAAAAAAAAAAAAGCAGCTTAGCATTCTACTATACCAACAAGGTCAGCAAGTAGAATGCCAAAAATCTAAAGCAATCCTCAGGATGCATTAAAAGAAGTAGAGAGTTTTTAAAAGGAGGGTGGGGGTGGGGGGAGGCAACAGGTTTGCTCTTCCATGAGCTAACAGGCTTCCACTTGCTATTTGCCTTCTAGAGAGGCTGTTTTGAGATACTTGAACTAGGTCATATGAGGAATGGATGAACTCCTACAGATGTCAACATAGGAAAAAAGACTGAAAAAGGGGACGTGATGCTAGTCTTCAAATTCCTGAACTCACCATCTTTCCCTTTCATCTATTTTCCTCCATTCCTATTTTGGTGAGGGGCATCACCATCTGTCTATTCACCTAAGCTAATAACTTGAGACTAATCCAAGATGCCTCCCTCCCCATCACCTTTCAATTCTATTTAAAAATGGCTCTTAAGTGGCGCCTGGGTGGCTAGTCGGTTAAAGGTCCAACTCTTGATTTTGGCTCAGGTCATGATCTCAGGGTCGTGAGATCGAGCCCCACGTCAGGCTTAGCGTGGAGTCTGCTTGAGATTCTCTCTCTCCCTTTGCCCCTCCCCACACTCATGCGTGCACAAGTGTGCACACGCTCTCTCAAGTAAATCTTTAAAAATGGCTCTTAAGCTGAAATTTCTGACAATGTTAAATAAATTTCAAATCATAAAAACATAAAAATAAAAACCAGAGAACTATAATAAATAAGAATTTTAAAAAGCTCTTAAAATTGTTCTCCTCCCTCTTACCCAGTGATGACAGCCTCCCCTGCTCTATTTCCTCCTTCCTCCAGTACCCCTATATCCCTTTGGGAATCTCTCTCAACTTCACAGTGGTTAATCAGTAGTTAATCAGTATATTCTTTCTACCCAAAGCACTGCAAGTAACTTAATTCAAGCCATTACAATGCATGGATAGGTTAGTCAGACCTACTGGGAAAGAACGAGGGTTGGGGGTACAGGCTAGGTTAGAGTGAGGTGGGAGTAAAGGAAGAGTTTAAAAGAAAAGACATGCTCCTTCTCTGGACAGTGGAATGTGAGAGGTGATGTCTGGTGCTGTTGCAACCACTGTTGCTATCCTGAGAGAGCTGTCAGAGGACAGAGCCAACGTGAGAAGGAACTCGGAAGTGAAATGCACACATAAAATCAGAGCTGGAGCTCTGAACAGATGGTGATTCTCTGGATCAGACAACACTAAAGGCCAGTTCTAACACAAGGTCTTTTCATTTGTACAAAGCAATAAATCCCCTTTTTGCCTTAAGACAGTTCAAGTTGAATTTTCTGTCATTTGTCATGAAGATCCTAACCGATGAGCTCAACAACACTGATTTAATGATGCTCATGCGGCCTCAACCAGAGTACGGCAACTATCTTCTCCTTACAGAGATCCTCACCATGCAGCTCCTACAGTGCTGCCAGGATGTTCTTTCTGAAACCAGACTGGAGGCTTATCTTCTACTTACAAGCTTACAGTGGCCTCTTCTACCTTTGAAATAAAATCCAAACTCCTTAAGGACGTCAGAAAAAAAAAAAACTTCAGTTTGGCCCCTGCCAACATCTCTGGTCTCACCTCTGGTCAAAATGAAAAACTTTTCTTCTTAAAAGGACACCAGCAAGAAAGCGAAGACAACCCACTGAGTGGGAGAAAATATTTGTAAATTACGTATCTGATAATGGGTTTTTACCTAAAGAACTGTTAAAACTCAATGAAAAGATAACCCAATTTAAGAATAGGCACAAGATCTGAATAAGACATTTCTCCAAAGATGATACACAAATAGCCAATATACACACAAAAAGATGCTCAATGTCATTAGTCATCAGGAAAACGCAAATAAAACCACAATGAGATATCACTTCACACCCACTAGGATGGCTGTGATCAAACAGGCAGACAATAAGTATTGGTAAGATGTGGAGAAACTAGAAGGCTTATACATTGCTGGTAGAAATGTTAAATGGTGCAGGCACTTTCGCAAACAGTGTAGCAGGTGCTCAAAAAGTTAAAAACAGAATAATCATATGATCCAGGAATTTCATTCTTCATTCCAGCCACACTAAAATGCTCATATTTCCCAAATGTATATGCCCAAGAAAAATGAAAACATGTCTACCTAAGTTTGTATTCAAATGTTAATAGCATTATATATATAAAAAATATAAACAACCCAAATGTCCAACAGATGAATGGATTAATAAAATGTGGTATATCCACACAGTGGAATATTATTCAGCCATTAAAAAGTAATGAAGTACTGGGATGCCTGGGTGGTGCAGTCAGTTAGGTGTCTGACTCTTGCTCTTGGCTTAGGTCGTGATCTCATGGTGGTGAGATCGGGCCCCACGTTGGGCTCCACACTCAGTGTCAAGTCTGCTTGGGTTTCTCTCTCCTTCTTCCTCTGCTCCTCCCCCTCACTCTAAAAAATTTTTTTAAAAAATGAAGTACTGATACATGCTACAACATGGATGAACCTTGAAAACATGCTGAGCAAAAGAAGCTAGTCACAAAAGATTGCATATTGTATAATTCCATTTATATGAAATTTCCAGAAATTTATACTGAAAGTAGACTAGTAGTTACCTAGGGCTGAAGAGAGTGGGGTGGGTGGGGTGTGTTGGAGGGGGTGATGGCTAAAGAATATGGGGATTTTGGTGAGGGGTGGAGTAGAAAATGTTTTAACATTGATTGTGGTGATGGTTGCACAACTCAACATAACAAACCGCACTGAACTATACACTTTAAGTGGGTGAACTGTATGTGAATTATATCTCAAGAAAGCTGTTAGAGGGGAAAAAAAAAAAAAAAGACCGTCCTGCTCTAGGTCACCTTTCTTGCCTCCAATAAAACTGACCATTCTAAACATGAGTCCCCACTGTTCCCTGCAAGGGCTTTGGGTACATACAACTGACACTTAGGCCTTATTTTTTGTCTGTTTTCCTCTACTAAACTGTGATCCTCAAGCAGAGATTTGGCTCATTTTTCTTAGAATCCATGGTTATCTGTACACTGTGTATACACTATGTGAAAGAGTACATCATAAGTATTTACTAAAAGACTGTCCTAAAGGCTGTCATGTGGAAAAGGGACTGTACTTACTTTACATACTCCAACGGGCAGAAATGAAAGTTACAATGACAGATTTCAAGAATTTTCAAATAACTGGGGTTGTCTCCTACTCTAAAACAAGGATTTCAGTGTTCTTTCTCAGAATTGATACTCAAATTCTGAATGTATGTTTAAGTAGTATGTGAATTTTTCTAGGGAGAAACTCCATAACTTTCATCAGATTCTCAAAGGGGTATACGTATATAAACCCAAAACGGTTAGGGGCGCCTGGGTGGCTCAGTTGGTTAAGCAACTGCCTTCGGCTCAGGTCATGATCCTGGAGTCCTGGGATCGAGTCCCACATCAGGCTCCCTGCTCGGCGAGGAACCTGCTTCTCCCTCTGGCCCTCACCCCTCTCGTATATTCTCTCTCTCATTCTCGCTCTCTCAAATAAATAAATAAATCTTAAAAAAAAAAAAAAACGGTTAGGAATCACTGTTTTTAAAATGTCAGCATACCGGCACAGGGATTTTAAGTAGTTTAATTTTTACTGAAGCATAGTTGACATACAATGTTATCTTGAGTGTATGATATAGTCATTCTATAGCTCTATACATTATTATGCTCACCACAAAATACAGCTACCATCTATCACCATACCACACCACGAACACGACTGACTATACTCCCTATGTTGTACTTTCATCCCCATGACTTACTCATTTCATTACTGGAAGCCTGTATTTCCCACTCCTCTTCACCCATTTTGCCCATCCCCCCCCATCTGGCAACCATCAGTTCTCTACATTTATGGGTCTATTCCTGTTTTTGTTTGTTCATTTTTTAGATTCCACATAAGTGAAATCACATAGTATTTGTCTTTTTCTGACTTATTTCACTTAGTATAATATCCTCTAGGTCCATCCAAGGGCAGAGAGTTTAGTTAGCAAAATTTCAGTTACTGAAATTTATCATTCAGGAGAAGTTTCTTCCTGGATTATACTCCTTTGGTAACTAATGCAAAAAGAATTCACAATAGGGGCACCTGGGTGACTCAGTCGTTAAGTGTCTGCCTTCGCTCAGGTCATGATCCCAGGGTCCTGGGATCAAGCCCTGCATCGGGCTCCCCTGCTTGGCGGGAAGCCTGCTTCTCCCTCTCCCACTCCCCCTGCTTGTGTTCCTGCTCTCGCTATGTCTCTCTCTGTCAAATAAATAAATAAAATATTTTTAAAAAATTCACAATGTTAGTAGCTTCACAAACTTGAATTATTCATTTAAAAATATTTATCAACTGCTATTTTAGGCAGATGCTAAAGAAATAGTGGTAAACAAGACCAAGCCCCTGCCCTCATGAAACTTACACTCTGGAAAGTAGAAACAGAAAAAAAAGTGAGTAAATAAGAACATTTCACATCATATAGTAATTCCTTCAAGAAGGAAAAGAGAACAACATGAAGGAACAAGGAAAGATGCGGGTGGAGTTATCTTAGCTAGGGTCCGTAGGGAAAGTCTCTGAGAAGGTTACATTTGAGCAGAAACTTGAGTAATTAGAAGGAAGGTGAGGGAAGAACACTCTAGGAATAAGAACAGAAAGTGCAAAGATTCTAAGATGAGAACATTAGATATCAACTCTTGAGTTCTCAAGGGAAAGAGCCACATTAATTTCTATACAACATTCAGAAAGTATCTCCCACTCACATTCAATAGAACTTATTCAACATAATTCAGCATAATGGAATCCAATTGAGTAAAATACTATTTTAGAAAAATCTTTACTGCTTAAGATCATCATGAATTAATCTTCAAGGCAGACAAGGCAGTATCATTAGACAAAATGAGTAAAACCTTTGGGATTTTGTAATAAGGCAGAAAGGAAAATAATAACATGATTTTTTAGAAGTCTCTTCCAGGTAGTTTTACAAGCATAAAGTTTATCAAGCACATTCTACCAAGAGAATTCTCAGTTCAATCTGTCCTCCACCCCTAGAGCTTAGTGCTTTTCATCTGCAGTATTTCTATCTATAATGTGCAAAAGAGCGGAATGGTAGTCAGTGTGCACAAATTACAGGGAAGTGAATTTCAGTTCAAAAGGAGCTGTCCAATCATCAAAAGGCTGAACATTACTGGAAGTGTTTGGAGACTGTAAAACCATCTTCACGGGTATTACAGAGATAACTTACAGGAGAAAGTTACCAGAAGAACTTCAGGAGCTAGAGAGAATTGTTCTAGTTCCTTCTTTCAGCCTGGACATCCATCCCTTTGCACCCATTATGTAAAAGCCCCTGAACGCAACCAACTGGGTGGATTTGTAAACACCACATAGCCATACCGGTAACAAAGGATTAGCAAACACTTAAGAGGAATGTAGTAATTCTTCGTCTCAGTAACTGAAGTTTGAGTTAAAATCTTCAAATTACATTTAAAAAGTCACAAAGACAGCCTGAAGCGGGGCGCTGGAAGTACACAAGGACTTCAGATTAACAATAGCAATGCCAATTGACTTTACTTCATACAAAAGCACGACACAAAGCACACAGAAACCCCAGAGAGGGGAATCCAAGCGGGAGCCCTCCGGTCTCAAAGCACCTGGACAGATGTGACAGCTGAGTGAAGCCAGGGACGGGAGGCGGGAGGGCTGCGAACAAAGGGTGAGCGAGAGACCACCTGGAGGATGCCCAGGTACGCGCGCCTGCATCCCCGGCTCTTCCTTCCAGCAGAAGGTCGGGACGGACCCGGTGCCCCATGGAGTCCGCCGCTGTCAGCTGACGCCGAGGGAACCGAGGGGCTTGGCACCTCCCCAACGCCGCCCGGTCCGCCCTCTCTAGCCGGTTTGGAGGAGACCTCGAATCACCCCTCCCTGGAGCGGCGTTCTCCGTACGCCGAGAGGGAGCTAGCCTGCGCTTACCTTCCGGCGCCGGCGGCGGCTCCTGCCGCTTTCCGCGGGACAGGAAGGCCTTGGGCAGCAGCAGCGACACGGCCAGGACGAGCCCCGAGGCCAGGGCCACCCTCCGCACGGTGGAGTACGCCATGGCCGCCGCCCTCGCCACAGGTGCAGACGCCAGCCGGAACCGGAACCGCCGCGCCGGCGGCCTCCTCCGACCGAACCGTGGGCTGCGCGGACGGCGACGCGCGAGGGACAAGTGCGCGAGGCACCCGCACGGCGGTCCCCGTCTCCGTACTCGCACCCGCGCCAACTGGAAACTCCTCCCTCTCCACGCCCCGCGGTGCGTTCTGCTCCCCTGCGAAAGGCTGGCGGTTGTGCGCTTCCTTCTCCCCGTCCGGCTGGCCGCCCTGCTCGCCTCCCGCCCCCGACCACGCCAGCGAGCTCCTTCCCGCCAGCAGCTCCCACCGCTCGCAGCCAGCCTCCGTCTGCAGCCAAACGGGAGAATGTAAGCGCGTCTAAAGATCTCGCTCCACGGTGCGAAACCTTTCACGAACACCTCTGGATCCTCAGCACAACCCTCACATCTATCTGTGACCTCAAGGCCCTGACCGATCTGGTCTGAACAGTGGTGCATCCGGACTAGATCATTTGCTCTTTCCCTAGCAGATTCTTTGCTTTCAGGGAAGCTTGGTTTGTCCCGTTCCCTCTGCCTGGAAAATTCCTAACGTCATCTCCGCCGGTTAAAAACTCTGAAGAACTGAAAAATTCTACCTCCATGAGACTTCTCCAGTCAGCCCCTCCTTCCTCTGTATTCCCACAGTCCTTCCTTCGTGTCTTTATTATTTATACACATTAAATAATAAGCATTTAGTTCCTAAAATGTATCAAATCGGGAAATGGCACTATAGGGTCTGATGAATAAGATGGGTTTCCTTATGGGGCAGATAGGTATCTAAACACGAAAATGCAGGAAATATTCTGGACTCTGGAACAGTCAGCTCAACTGGAAGCTCCTGAAAGTAGGTGAAATTTGAGTTTTTGAAGAACAAGTCACTAGACAGGTGGGAGGAGTTAGAGTATTCAGACAAAGGTTGCAAAGAAAGCAAAGGCATGAAAGCCTGTGTGCCTTCCAAAGATGACTAGTGATTCATTTTGGCCGGGCCATAGGGCTGGTGACAGGATATAAAGTGATAAGGCTACAAATATAAACAGGAGTGAAATTGTGAGAAGCCTGGATATAACTTCCAGTTCAACACGGCAGATGGAACACACCCATTTATCTTTCCACAAAAATGAAAATAAAGAGAAAATAAAGTCTTGTATCTACTACAAGACTAAGGAGAATGAAAATATAACAGACAAGAAATGTCAACATTTTGTAAGATGCAACATTATCCAATAGAAATGACAGTCACGTATGTAATTTAAAATTTTCTAGTAGCCACGTTAAAAAAGCGAACAGGTGAAATTCGTTTAATACGTTTTATTTAACCCAATATACCCAAAGTATTATTTCAACATGTGTAGCACTCGTAAGTCACATTTCAATGGCTTAATAGCCATGTGACTAGTGGCTACCATATTGGGCAGTGCAGGTGTAGAGCATAAAAAGAAGTACCTACGGAGGGAAAGCCCCTAAGAGGAAAACTAATTTGCCCCTCAGAAGCTAGGAGGTCTTAAAAATTGAGTTCCTTTAAAGGCAGAGATGTGGAGTGGGGCTGAATAAAGGATTGGTTGAAAGTCTGGTTAAGAAGCAGGTGAGGTTGGGCGCTTGGGTGGCTCAGTTGGTTAAGCAACTGCCTTCAGCTCAGGTCATGATCCTGGAGTCCCGGGATCAAGTCCTACATCGGGCTTCCTGCTCAGCAGGGAGTCTGCTTCTCCCTCTAACCCTCTTCCCTTTCGTGCTTTCTCTCTCTCTTTCTCTCTCTGAAATAAATAAATAAAATCTTAAAAAAAAAAAAGCAGGTGAGATCCTCCAAATCTTGTTCCTCAATTATTGCAGCTGGGTGGTTGCCCCTGTCAGCATTGCTCAGGCATCATCATTGTTGATATCAACATCACTAAAAGTTATTGAGTACTTATTATTTCCTGATATTTTACATGTCATAACAATTGATTCTAAGTTTTATGAAGTAAGCAATATAATATACCCACTTTACAGATGAGAAAAACCAAGCAACAGAAAGCTTATGTAACTCCCCAACAATTACACAGTATCAATCGAAAGCTTTTACTTGAACCCAGGCATGCTTACTCCAGGACTTGCTCTCTTAACCACCAGTTTTACTCTCTGGAACCAGGGAAGCTCTGGACTCATGGACAACAGGTGCAGCCTATGGAGGTGATACCTTATGGGATATGACTTCTAAGAGGTGCAGAGAAAACTGTGATGACCCACCCCCAAAATTCTGACTTGGGTGACTGGATAGGCATTGATTCCATATAACAGCATTTTGAAAACAGAAGAATCAGGTTCGTGAGAGAAGGAGTTCAGATTTTGACTAGTTGAATTTGAGTTCCATGAAATATCCAGGTACTGCTATCCAGTTGGATATATGGGTCTGAAACTCACAAGAGATGTTTGGGCTAGAAACAAATATGGAAGCGACTGGCCCTTCAATAGTTAAGTGAAGTCTGGGAGAAGATAACATCAGCAAGAGTGCTCATATAGAGTGAGGAGAGGCCACAGTAGGAAACCTAGATTACACCATTATGTTGAAGTTCCCAAGTATGAGGACAGAAATGGGGTGGAAATGAAGATAGTGATCCAGGTGTTAAAAAGTCTCCAATAAGGAGTTACTGGGAAGTTAGAAGGTGACAGAAACAGAAGGTGTAATGAGCAGCCAGAAGACATGCTCTTGTATGGAGTGGTAGGTTTTGTGTTTGCTGGTTTTGAGAGTGGTTGTAGCGGCAGCAGGCTCTCCTAGGCATACTTCTAAGTCCTTTACATGGAAACATGCATTTATGAGAATACAAAACTCTGAATAAATGCCTGACCCTAATTGTTAAAGCTTAATCTCATGTATTTTTTATCATTCTGCCCTTGAACAAACCTTTTTTCCTCCCGCCTACCATCCCACTGCCGTGGAACTTGTAAATTGCTCCCTTAGAAGCTTTCTGCCATGTTCCTGGCGTTCTTATCCCTATGCTAGTTGCCTTCCTAACGTTCCTGATTTACCTTTATTCCACCTATCTTGACATCCAATTTCAGCCCAGAAACAAACTGCTCATGGATCACAAGACCCAGGACAGAAAACCTACCTTTCTCCGGTGTACAGTAGGAAGCAGAGAAGGGCTCTTCCAGCCTTAAACCCCCAAAGAAGGGGAAGACCTCCATCTCCTTCTCCTCAGAATCTCGTTCTACTTTGTCTTTTAATGACCAGCAGGGCTCCCCGATATGAGGCCCGGGAGGGCCCACAGCCGGAGCCACTTATCTGCAGCTGCTGCCAATGATTTCCTTCCCTCCACCCCTTTCACAGCTGACCTTGCCTAATATAGAAGGCCCAAATAAATCTGAACTGCTTCCAAGAAGCTCTCCCGGATGCTCCAGCTCATGCTAACTCTTCTTTCATTGAATTGCTGTGGACACTGTTTATCATGGGTTTGCTGTGTTTTTTCACCTGGACAGGAACCCCAGGAGGATAGGGTTATATCTTCTTTCCATGACATGACCAAGCACGGAACAGGCTCACAGTAGGTACTTACCGAAGTATGAGCCTACTGTTTTCACACACATACACCCCCCCACACACACATATACTGATTTTGCCACAGCTCCAAGCAACTATCCATCTTCCTAGGAATCAACAGTCAGAGTTTCCTGGAAGAGTCAACCCAATAGATATATAAACTACCAGTTATAAAATAAATAAGTCCTGGGGATGTCATGTACAGCATGGTGACTGTGGTTAGTAATAATGTATTGTATATTTGAAAGTTGCTAAGAAAGATCTTAGAAGTTCTCATTATAAGAAAAAAATCGTACCTATGTGTAGTGATCGATGTTAGCTAGACTTATTTTGGTCAGCATTTCACAATATATGCAAATATTGAATCATGTTGTATATCTGAAACTAGTATGTTCTTTTCTAAAGCTAATGTGTTCTATGTCAATATTCAATATATTTATATTTCAATTAAAAAAGATATGGTTAAAAAAAGGAGTCACCCCAAAGAGTCTCATTTCAAAAAGTCACTGATTTTGCCCACTATAGGTCACGCTACCTCATCCACCAAATTTGCCCCCCTAGTGACCACGATGGTTAATTTTACATGTCAACTTGGCTGGGCCACAGTGCCCAGATATGTGGTCATGCATTATTCTGGATGTTCCTGTGAGAGTGCTTTTTTTGATGAGATTAACTTAAATCTGTGGAATTTGAGTAAAGCTGACTGCCTCCATAATGTGGGTGGGCCTCACCCAATCAGTTGAAGTCCAGAACAGAACAAAAGTCTGATCTCCCCTGAGTAAGAGACAATCCTGCAGCAGGAGGTCTTCAGACCTCCTGGATCTCCAGTCTGTCAGCCCACCCTGAAGATTTTGGACTTGCTCAACTTCTATAATCACATCAGCCAATTCCCTAAAATTAATCTCTCCCTTTCTCTCTCTCTCTCTTCCTCTCCCTCCACTCCCACCCCCCATCCTGACCACACACACACACACACACACACACACACACACACACACACACACACATCCAATTGGTTCTTTCTCTGGAGAACTCAGAAAAATACAGTGACTTTGCCTATTTCCAAAAATGTAATTCCCCCATGATTGAGGTTTTTCCATCCCACAGGAGATTCCAAGGATGCACCTTGGTCTCCGAAAACAGTTCTAAAGAAGACCCCAAAGGAAATACAGTAAAGTCATGGGCCCTTAATATGGGCAGGAAATTGGGGTGGTCCACAGGGAAATGAGACCCAAACATCCAGAACACTGAGCAGAAAGGAGCAAGACCTGTATCTCCAAAGCCCAGAATGAAGATGCTAAAGAAGGAAGCAGAAGATGGGGTAGGATGCACACAGAGGGTATATTGGTCCAAGGCCTTGAAAGAAGGGTAGAATTTCCATCAGGGATGAGGGAAATGTGATAAACAGCTGTTCACTGTGGATGTCCAAAATCTTTTGAATATCCTCTCTTTGATGTTATCCACATCAAGAACCTCACATTGTCAATATAGAATCCAGCAAACTATACTTCCCCTTGCCACCAGGTGCAGGTCTAGAACTGCTTCCCCAGCCAGACCTACCTGTGCCTGACTTCCGTTTGGAAGTTATCTATGAGAGGAAACAGCAATGGCTGGGTTGTCATTTTTGATGGTCCTAGGGGGCAGCAGAGGTGGGATGTGCCCGCTGTTGGTGGCCACAGCAGCTTCCCGAGAGGCAGAGCTGGGACCACGCAGGCCTGGCGGCAATGGCAGCAGGGACCCCTCCAGAAGCCAGCTCTGTGGCATGGTTCTGGGAGCTGCTTCAAGCTCTGGAGCCCCGGTTTTGTCACCTTTGAAATGGATTTTGTGCTGCCTCCCTCCCTGAGCTAGCAAATGTGATGGAGCTTGGAAGGCAATTGGGTGTAACATGAAACAACAGCCCTAGTTACAGCTCAAAGCAGGTAAAAGGAAGAAAACTAGAATCAGAAAAGGGGAGAGGGTTTCAGAGCAAACCTATCAGGAGGAAGCCTCTATAAGACCCCTATTCCTCACCCTAAAACTTTCCCCGACTGGGACTGGGTGGGCAGAGGCTGAGGGCATGAGGACCCAGGTTTCCAGGTGGTATGTGGTCAAGGTAAGAATGTCCTTACCACTCTCCTACCACCTCTCCTCACTGGCCCCTGCCCCCGGTGGATGCCAAGCAGAGAGAAGTCACAGTTGGATACCTTGGGCCTTTCTGCCTCGAATGAGAAGAAATAGTCTTTGGCTCCAATTAATTAAGCAAACTGATAGAAATTCCCTGCCTAAGTCACACTTTGCATATCCATAATCTCTGCGCTACATTTTCTGTATACTTTACCCCTGGGTAAAAATTGGTGAGCATTTAAATGCTTCCTCACATAATCTTGCTAAAGCACACTCTTGCCTATAAATATTCATGCCACCGCCAAAACATTTGCAAGCTTTCCCCAAAGGTGAAATGTGTGTAATGTACTTTGTCTTCTGGGTATAAATATTATCCAATACATTTTGGTTAATAGGAATACACTAATTATTCCTGTAACCCTTTTAAAAAGGGTCATCTTCATGATGTGAATTTTTAAAAAATGTAATTACAGTAATTGGATACTTAATCTAATTAAAATTTGCTTTATCTTTAATGGGAATTTTTCTAAAGAGGGAGAATGACAATTGCCTTTTTGATAATGACTGTTTTCTTCCTGCAGGGAGATCAAGTTGGTGAAAACTGGGGAGCCAGGCAGTTTTGTGTCTGTCAGCGCCCTGCCTGGGCAAAGCCAAGTCAGTCTTTGCCTTAGGACTCAGCACTTACATAACGAATATGGGTTTTAGTTCCTGAAGAGAGTGGAGGAAAGGACGAGTGGAACCTTTTCTCTTCCAACAGATGACTCTGTCTCCCTCCCTAGGGAGCAGCCTTCTGTTCCCCTGGACCCGTGATTGGTCCACGGTGGGAACTTGACCTCAGCCTGCTACATCAGGGTCCCTCACTGGGCTTGCTGGAGCTGAAGGCAGAGAAGCAGCTTCCCCATTTTGGGGGCCATGGTGCTGTAAGGAGTTGTAACGAATGTTCCAGGGCCTCCACTCAGATCCCGTGGTTCACCCTCAAGGTCACCTGCAGATAGCTCCTGTATACAAGTTGGGGTCCTGCATCTCTCTGCATAAGGCTGGTCTCTAACCTGGGGAGCAAGCTAGGCCTGCCGGAGAGCTATCAGCCCTAGAGCAACTCTCAGACAATGAGGGAGGGAAGCAGAAATGAGGTGGATGGAGAGCAAGCCTGGTGTTGAATCCAGACTCCACCCCCAAGACTCTCCTTGCTCCTTCCTGCTCCTTTGATTCTGTGGGTTGCCCTGAACCCTCCCCAGCCATATGAGTCAATACACTTCTCCCATTTTTTACATATGTGTTAAGCTTGCTGGCTAGAGTTGGATTTCTTTCTTTCTTTTTTTTTTTTTTTAAGGTAGTTTTATTAAAACATGGGGACAGGACCCATGGGCAGAAAGAGCTGCCTAGAGTTGGATTTCTATTTCTTGCCACTGAAAAGTATCATGACTTTCTCAAAGAATAAGTGAGTTTGCATGCAAAGCATTTGGAATAGAGCTTGCTTCAGATTCAATGTTAACTGCCACCATTACTACCGTTATTATTAAGTGCATATTATTATTATTCAATGTCTGACTTGCTTCCAGAAAGGAATATGGATCAAGGACCTAGAACTTAGAAAAGAGTCACAGGGGGCGCCTGGGTGGCTCAGTTGGTTACGCATCTGCCTTTGGCTCAGGTCATGATCCCAGGGTCCTGGGATGGAGCCCTGAGTAGGGCTCCCTGCTCAGTGGGGAGTCTGCTTCTTCCTCTGTACTTACCCCACTCATGCTCTCTCTCTCTCTCCCTTATTCTCAAATAAATACATAAAATCTTTAAAAAAAAGAGTCACAAAAGAAGTCAGTTTAATTCTACCTAATTTCCTCCCTTTTGTCTTTTTTCATAACTTGAAAAAAATATTATTTTATTTTGCTTAAGGGTCACATTCATTTTGCTATAATTTTGTTACCCAGTCTGAGTGGCATAGACAAACTGCTGAACGTGAATGTCCCGGTCAGGTTGAAGTTATGGCAGGCTCTGATAGGCGGCAAGGTCACTTTAGGACTGTCATGAGCTCCTGCTATCTTGGCCCTGATGGGTCCCCTCCTCTGTAACACATATTTAAAATTGTATTTCATGACTACATTGGTATAAAGACAAATATGTTACTATTATATATCAAGACATTGTCTACCTAAAAATTCATTCTTCCTTCTGGTTTTAAGAGAAATTAAAACATTTCAGTTAATAGGGTTCCTGCTTTGTGTTTCTAAAACACATAATTGGGTTTTTTTTAAGATTTTTTAAAAATTTTATTTATTTGACAGAGAGACACAGCGAGAGAGGGAACACAAGCAGGGGGAGAGGGAGAGGGAGAAGCAGGCTCCCCGCTGAGCAGGAAGCCTGATGCGGGGCTCGATCCCAGGACCCTGGGATCATGACCTGAGCCAAAGGCAGACGACCAACCGAATGAGCCACCCAGGCGCCCCTCACATAATTGTTTTTTAATTGTATCAAGCACCACAGAAGTAAAATGTTGCCATTTTTAGAAAAGTTGCTAGGCAGATGTTTCTGTATTCTAGGGAATGGTGGAAGACTTACCTTGGCACAGGGAAACTGCTTCTAGGAATCTTCGGGCTCGGCAAGGCAAAGCCCAGAGGGTCATCTGGACAGAGCTGGCGTTAAGACAATGAGGACAGGGCGCCTGGGTGGCTCAGATGGTTAAGCGTCTGCCTTCGGCTCAGGTCATGATCCCAGGGTCCTGGGATCGAGTCCCGCATCGGGCTCCCTGCTCCTTGGGAGCCTGCTTCTCCCTCTGCTTCTCTCTCCCTCTCTCTCCCTCTCTCTCTCTCCCTCTGTCTCTCATGAATAAATAAATAAAATCTTTAAAAAAAAAAGACAATGAGGACAAAGGGCTTTTCAGAATAAATTAAAGTGACGTGTTCCTTCACAGAGAGGCTGTTATGTTGTAAAATTTGGGACTTCTTCTAGACGCTCAGAGACAGGAATTTGACAGTGAGGGACTAGGGAAGAGACAGTAGGGTTTGAATCCCTATGGTTTGTGGAGGAGCAGGCCTCCTAGAGAGTCGGCCAGGAAAGAGATGCTCGGTGGGCTATGGTTTCGGGAAGGTAATATTCAGGCTTTCCTCCTGCACTGCATTCCTCTTCTGGTTTCCTCAAGTCTTTAGAAAAGTCTGTGACACACCAGGTGCTGTGCCATTGGTGCTAGGGAACCTGGGAGGGGATTGGTCCCTGCTTAGAGCAAGGCATTCTCATCTCCTAAGACCAGGGCTGAGGGAGCAGCATTGAATCAGCAGAGAATGCTAATTCCAACAACGGAGGTGACAAGAAAAATGTGCGTGGAGGGCTGGAGCAGGGTGGCCAGGTGAATGCAGAGAGGCAGGCTGCTGCATGTCTGGTAAGAATGCACTTGGGATAAAGGCTGCTTCTCCCAAATGCACTGGAAGACAGCGATCCTGGAAGGGAAAGGGGCAGAGAGAAGGATTGGATCCTACTATTTTATGGTTAAGGGTCCCAAAGTAGCCAGAGCCTGTAAATACAGTGTCCTCACTTCTTTGGTCCTCCGATATCCTTGCTTCCAGCTGCAGCCACGTTGGCCTTGCTCACACTCGCACAGGCCTGGGCAGCACCACCCTGAGTCCTTGCACTTGTACTCTCCGCCTGGACTGCTCTTGCCCCAGACACCTGCATGGCTCAACCCCTCACCTCCTTCGAGTCTTTGCTCAACTATCACCATTCTCAGTGAGACCTTCCCTGGCCAACCAATGTAAGGTAGAGCACTCCTTTATCCACCTGCCCTACTTTATTTTCCTCCACGGCCCTTGTCCTAGCCAGTTCAGGCTGTTGTAACAAAGTCCAATAGATGGGGTGACAGAACTTTATCTCTCATAGTTCTGGAGGCTGTATGTACTCTGAGAGCAGGATACCAGCAGATTCGGTGTCTGGTGAGAGCCTGCTTCCTGGTTCATGGATAGCCCTCTTTTTCCCATGTCCATGGAGGAAGAGGCAAGGGAGCTCTCTGGGGTCTCTTTCATAAGGGTGCTAATCCCACTCATGAGGCTCATCACAACCCAAAGGCTCTACCTCCAAATACCATTACATTGGGGATTAGGTTTCAACATATGAACTTTGGAGGGGCACAAACATAGAGTTTATAGCAACACTTACCTCCTTCTATAGCTTATTACTTTGGTTTCTCTCCTGTCTCGACCGTCTAAAGTATAAGCTGCATCAGCGCAGGGAATTTGGTCCATTTTGCTTACTTCCACTTCCCCAGTGCCTAGACCAGTGCCTGGCGCATGGTAGGTGTCAATAAATATTCTTTGAATGAATGAATGAAGATGACAGTGCATAGATTCTACAGATAAAGTGCTTTGAAAAAGCTCCTAAACTGGCTGGAAATAAGTTACATGCATACAAGCAAATTCTACACTCTCTCCCCCTCTGTCTGAGTTGATACAGCTGTTCATTCACATCAAGGTTTTGAATATGGAAAGTGGAATGTTCACTGGGAATTCTTTTTAAAGTTTTTAAATTTACAAATGTAAAATTCACTTTTTTTCCTATGAGTTTTTTACATACCCGGATCCTTTTAACCACCACCTCACACAGGATACAGAACAACTCCAACATCCCAGAGAATTCCCATGGCTACACCTTCGTCTTCAGATCCTCTCCCTATATCCATCTCAGGCAACCATGGACCTGTTTTCTCTTTCTATATTTTTGCCCTTTGCAAAATAATGGAGTCATATAGTATGTAATCTTTTGAGACTCGGTTCTTTCACTTAGAAAAATGCATTTAAGATTCACTGAAGATGTTTTGTGTATTAATTGTTCCTTGCCTTTTATTGCTGAGAGGTATTCTATTGTGTGGATATAGCACAATTTACTCACCCACTGAAGGACATTTGAATTTTGTTTCCAGGTTTTGGTGATTACAAAATATTGCTATAAACTTCTGTGCACAGGTTTTTGTGTGAGCATAGGTTTTCATTTCTCTAGGATAAAAACAAAAAAAAAATGGGATTCACAAGACATAGGTAAATATATGTTTCACGCTGTATTTATTTATTTATATATTTTTTAAAGTAAACTACACCGCACAACCCCAAGATCAAGAGTTGCATGCTTCAGAGGGGAAGGGGGTGGGAGGATGGGTTAGCCTGGTGATGGGTATTCAAGAGGGCACATTCTGCATGGAGCACTGGGTGTTATGCACAAACAATGAATCATGGAACACTACATCAAAAACTAATGATGTAATGTATGGTGATTGACATAACAATAAAAAATTTAAAAAAAGTTGCATGCTTCAGTGACTGAGCCAGCTGGGTGCCCCATGTTTCACTTTTTTTTTTTTTTTAAGATTTTATTTATTTGACAGAGAGAGACACAGCGAGAGAAGGAACACAAGCAGGGGGAGTGAGAGAGGGAGAAGCAGGCTACACTGTGTTTTTCAGAGAGTTGTATCATTTCGCATCTCTACCAGGAGTGGAAGAGAGTTCCAGTTGCTCCCCATCCTCATCAGCACTTGGTATTGTCAGTTTTTGTTTTTTTAACTTTAGCCATCTGATGTGTACATACTAGTATGTTATTGTGGTTTTCATTTACATTTATCTAATGACGAGTGATGTTGAGCATCTTTTCATGTGCTTGTTTGTCATTAATATGCCTTCTTTGGTGAAGTATCTATTCAAACCTTTGCCATTTAAACAATTGAGTTGCTGGGCACCTGGGTGGCTCAGACGCTTATGGTTAAGCGTCTGCCTTCAGCTCAGGTCGTGATCCCAGGGTCCTGGGATCGAGTCCCGCATCAGGCTCCCTGCTCCTTGGGAGCCTGCTTCTCCCTCTGCCTCTCTCTCTCTCTCTCTCTGTCTCTCATGAATAAATAAATAAAATCTTTAAAAAACAAACAAACAAACAAAAAACAATTGAGTTGCTTCCTTATTGTTGAGTTTTGAGAGTTCTTTAAATTTTCTGGGTACAAGTCATTTGTCTGCTATATGATTTGCAAATATTTTCTCCCAACCTGTGGCTGATCTTTTCATTCTTTTAACAGTGTCTTTTACAGAGCACAAGTTTCAATTTTGATGAAGTCCAATTTATCAATATTTTCTTTTCTGCATTGTGCTTTTGGTGTCATCCCTAGGAACTCTTTGCCTAACCCAAGGTAAAGAAAAATTTCTCCTATGTTTTTCTTCTATGAGAGTCCTACATTTAGGACTATCATCCATTTTGAGTTAATTTTTATATATGGTTGCTATTAATTCTTGACATTTCAAAATCATAGGTTGTTTTTAATGTTTGAATTTCTTTTTTTAAATATAATGATTTTGTTTTTATGAAACTAACACATGCTTACTATAAGAAATAATACAGGATGCAAAGAAGAAAGTTAATATAAATTCCTAAATTCTACCACCTGGAAAGAACCATCTATAACTCTTGAAGAACATTATTTCAGAAATCTCTAAGCATATATACAGATAGACCGGGGCAGGGGAGAAGAAAAATGTGTGAAAGATAGGTAAGTAGGTATTTTTAATTTTCTTTGGGGACATTTTCATCTTAAGAAACATCAGTTACATATGTTGGATTTCTTTAGCCTTCCTTATCTATCAACCTCTTCATAATCATGCTTTTATTTTTATTTTTGTTCCACTTTATCTTGTGTGATTTCTTAAATTCTGATCACAAGGACTCTGGCTGTATTTTCACTGATTTTTTTCCCTGTTATTTGTTTCTTCTAACGTGAGGTTGCTCTCTATAATATTCCCTCACTGTCTCTCTTATTTTCTTTTGCTTCCATTTATTCTCTTGACCTTTGCCACCCTATGATTCATTATTTGCTATCCAATAAACTCTTCTCTACACCTTTGTGTCTCTTCTCTCTACTTTTCTTTAGAGAGATCATGTGATCTATAATTTAATGAAGGCTATAGAAAATTATTTGTCTGAATCCTTCCTTTGCTTAATTCCTCTTGAAATGTATGTCCTTCATCTGCTTTTTTGTTTATGTTCTTTTTCTATGTTCCCCACCCCCTACCCTTTGCTAAGGTCCTGTGTGACTTCCAGCTGGTTGTAGATTATCTTACAGTTGAGTGGGTTGTTGAAGAACAGTGTGGGGAGAGGGGAGAGCCGAGACAGTTAACAGCTTCAATTCAAGGGAGTTGTGGCAAACAGCCTCTCAGCAACATTATTTCTCCTGCCCTAGGTGCCTGTTTTCCATTGGTTTTCAGCTTTCAAGAGATCCAGAAGGCTCACAGCCGGGATCCTACAATCACAGGTTTTCCTTATTATGATCTCATGACCCCCATTTAAGCTCTGCCTTTATACCACGTCACCTCTGGCTAGGAGTTTAGGTAGTAGATAGTGATAATTGTGTCTGCTTTGAATTTGACTTGGTAATTATGTATTATCTAAAAACATACTGCTAAGTTTTATTTGCTTATATTTTATTTAAGATTTTTGTTTTGTTATCAAAATGAGATTTATCTGTAGTAGTTGTTTTACCTTGTCCAGTTGTGCTATCAATATTTTATTAGCTCTGTAACAAATAACTTGGAGATTTCCTTTCCTTTTTATGCACAGGAACAGTTTAACTCCGGAATTATTTGTTCCTCAGAGATTTGAATGAATTCACTTGTGAAACTGTGTGTGTGTGTATGTGCATATATACATACAAGAAAATCATTAAAATATTTTTTTCTCAATATCGTCCATGATTATTGATACTCTTCAGCCAATTTTGGTAATATCATTTTCCTAGAAACTATTTCACACAGTTTTTAAAGTATATTAACATAGAATTGTGAAATTTCAAAATTATAATTAATTTTCTACATATTTGTGGTTATTTCCCTACTTTGTCTACTTGTGCTTCTTCGCTTCTTTTTTGATCTGATTAACTAGTAATTCATCTCTTTTAGTCTTTTCATCAGTTGGGCAGTTAATTAATAAGTTGTTCCTAATGGATGATTTTCTATTTTATTACTAATTTCTTCTTACTACTGTTCTTAGGATGATTTTGTTATTTTTTCTAGTTTCTTTAGTTGGACGCTTAAGTCATTTATTTTGTTTCTTGTTTAATGTTTGTCGTGTGGCTGAGACAGTGCTCACTGGATATATATGTGCTACTCCCCTACATATCACAGCGTCTCTTGAAATTTGGGATCAGCTATGTGACTAGTTCTAGCCAATGCATTGTGAACAGAAGTGGTGTATATTTTGTCTGGGTTGAAATAGTTATGAGCCAGTATGTTTTCTCCCTCCTCCTCCTTCTACTTTACCACAATCTTGTAGGCTATGTGTTCCAGATGATCCAGCTACAAGACAGAGGATTCTCTATCAGCCTGCACCCTTAAGTAACTGGAACAGGCATGTAGCATGAACAAGAAATAACCTTTATTTACTGTGTTAAGTCACTGCAATTTTGGGGTTTGCCTGTTGTGCTAGCTGTTCGTTACTTAGCTTGTCTAATAATGCATCTGAGTCTATGACTCCTCCTCTGAGTATAGCTTTAGACATCTCCAAAGGTTTTGATACACAATTAAAATAATGACACCCCCCCCCCCCCGCCCCGCACAGAGATCTATGTACCGTTCTCATTAGTTCAGTCTGGCAGCTGCAGGATACATCTGCTCAGTCCAGTTCTTCCAACTCCAGTCTGGCCAGAACTCCAGGCCCTCCCATTCACTTATGGCGGTCTGTAAATGCAAACCATGACTGCCCGCCAGGCCCTTCCAGAGCCTACTGCATTTGCTCCTGACCCGCTTTTGCTCCAGTGCCATGACTCGCCGGATTACCAGTTCTTGGCTCCATCTCTCCTTCACAAATCTGCTTCTCTTCTTTCGGTCTTGGCATTTACAAGCATCTCTCTGGTGGCTTAAGGCTTTCCCTACAGACGAGCTCGGATTTGGCTCTCTCCCTTCAGATGGCTTCAGGCAGCTGGTACCCCTGCTCAGCCCTGCTTGGCCAGCTCAGGAAAGGGTGTGGGGAAAATGCCATCCTTAGGTTTCCCTGTAGACCCTCACCTTCTCTCAACCCTCTTCCTTCTCCTGCTCCATCTTTTGAGGGTGGGATGTGCATGTTGCACGGAGTGGGTGCCTGGGGAGGTCCAGGTGGTCTCAGCCCTCAGCCTGACATAAGGAGGGCTTTCTGCAGCACCCCCAGGAGGCCTGAGGGGGATGGAGGCACGGGCCCACCACCACCACCACCGTTTTCACAGCTTTGCTACAATCTGTATTCTTGGGCCTTTTCCTTAAGGAGGAATATGGGAATACATATGATTTATAATGTAAACAATATACACTGACAGGATGTGAATGAATAAAAGATGAATAAATAAAAGCACAGGAATAAATAAGCCTCCTACCTTGGCCTTGCTCTGAGCAGCAAAGGAAAGGGTGGGAACACTGCAGCAGGACAGGGCAGCTGGTGGGAGCTGTCTCAGCATTCTTCCAGAAGGCTGGGTGGCCTCCCTGCCCATCCCCTCCCCAGAGCCCTCCTCAGGCAGAGGTCCTCCATCAGGAGCTGACCTCTTCAAACTGGGGCAGTCTGGTGCACAGAGAGAGCATAGGACAGAGACTAACTAGCATCACAACCTGGGCCAGGTCAGCATCCCTCCCTCCTGCTACCCTCCAGGCCTTGGTGTCCCCATCTCTAAGAGAGAGGATTAGACTAGATGTCCTCTGTGTCCTTTAGGAATATGCTTTAATAGTCCCTCTCATCAGGAGGCGCAGTGTGATACACTATTTCTGGGCCCCTGTTTTCTCACCCATGAAATGGGGATTCTGATGGGAGGACTCAGAGCATCTTACCTCTCCTTCCCTTGCTAGGTGGCTGACTCCCCTGCCTTCCGCCCAGGGATCACAAGAGGGCCGTGCTCTGTTCCCAGTGCAGCTTCAGTGCAGCTAGATCTGGAAGAGCCCTGGTTCTCTGGGCTGACAACCCTCAGGCAAACTGGAAACAGCACATCCATGTAACCTCCCCTCCAGACCTGTGACAAGTCAGGCCCCATGGCTGCCTCTTTCCTGCCTGGCCTGGTCCAGAATGATGGAGGGGACAGGCAACATGTCCTGCCTGAGAGGCTGTATGCCCCAAGGTCCGTGCTCTGTGCCTCCGCCTCTGTGCTTGGGATGGAAGGGGAGTTGGGGGAGAGGATCCCAAGCCAGAGAGGGATCAGTACCCTGATGGGGTGTGAGAGAGGGCTTGGGAGGCCAGAGGAAGCAGGCGGGGAGGGAGGGAGGAAAGCTGAAGACGGACTGGCTGGGACTAGCAGGAGAGAGGGGCTTTCTCCTAGGATGGGGTCTCGCTTGGGCTCAAGTGCCAGGCAGCCTCTGGATTGCTCCTCCGTCCTCCCAGCAGATGGCAGTGTGCGTATGGGAACGAAAGCGACAGCTTCTGGAATCCCCAACGGAGGACTTCACAGGGCTAGAGAGCAAGGTCTTGTCAACACACTCAGCTCCATTGACCTCTGTTTTCCCACTGCCCTTGTTAGTAAACTCCTTATCCTAATCTCTGCATGCAGGGAGTGAGTGCTACTGGAGACAGTTACCAGAACGCAAGGACCAGAACCCTAGGAACTATGGGTTCCTTTCTGCCAAGCCCTCAGCACTGTCCATCCCTCCCTCTGTCGGTCCCCAGTATCTCTGTCTCCTGCTTTCCAGGGAGACTATTTCAGAATTGATTCCCTGTCCTCAAACCTTCCTTCACTTCACTCGTATCAGAAAACCCTAAGGAATAAGAAACTTCATAGGGAAACTCCTTTGATACCCTTTTCTATCAATTACAAATTGCAACCTCTGTCAATTGGCTCTAGCTCGTTCTCAAAAGTCAGCCTTCCTTTCCACTCCTAGGGAGCCACTTTGAAGACATGTCCACCCCGATTGTCTGTTTAGGTTTAGCCTGGAGGCAACACAACCACATGGCTGACATGGGGTTCTGGGTACCATGTGGGAGTACCTATCCAAGGCAGGACAGGGTCAAGCTAAATCAGGCCCTATTTTAGGAAAAATCAAAGTTGATATACTAGAAACACCAAGAACAAACTGGAAGCCTAAAAGGATAGTAGCAGGATCAGAGTTTGGGTTGTAAAGCAAGAGCACAGAGTCATATGAGATGGTGTCACAAGGAAAAGCAGAGGACAGAGCAAGGAAGAGTGTGTCTGGGTGGTTTCTCTGAGCAGCCTTGGAACATCCAGATCATCTTTTGTGGCCTTTGGATGCCACACACCAAAGGGGTGGGGTATAGATTGTCTTAAATGTAAGGGAGGTGTAGGGTGAGACCAGGAAATGAGCCTGTTCCCGAGAAAGGAGGTGTGTGTGCCTTCCTGGCCTATTGCTCTCACTGTTCCATGCACTGAGCTGTCCATGGTACCCAGGCTCTGCCTTCCTGTTCTGGGTTGGGACAGCCAGACTGAGGGTGGGAGAAGGGAGAGGACAGAGTTGGGGGATTGTAATAGGATGTCATCCAGGATATTCTCAGGACAGTATCTTACACACAGTAGGATCTCAGCTAATATTTGTTAAATGAGTGATAAATGACTCAGGACCACTCATACAGGTGGAGGCTTGTCTGGAAGAGGATTGTCCGTTTGTTGCTTTCTTCCATCCTGTTTGCATGCTGTCTTCATGAAGACTCATGTTCTCTGTGGGAGTCCCAAAGGCCAGATGAATTCGACCCTGTTTGTTCCACACCAGATCAATCCTGGCAGAGCAGGGTTCTCCTCCTGCCCCCACCTCATCCCAGGAGGTAGTGTGCTTTTGTGGGATGAGTTCCAGGCTCAAAATTATACATTGATGTTGTGGTCCCTTCATCATCACTGACTTGTTGAGTGAACTTGAAAAGGTCACTTACTCTTGGGGCCTCAGTTTCCCCTGGGAATGATTATCTCTGCCCTTATAGGGTCACTGCAAAATTAAATGAGCTAATGAATTGAAAGAGCTTTACGGATCATAAAACATAGTGCATGGGGTTAGGACTGTGATGGTAATGATATTGAGCATGGCATCCAAGATAAGGTCTTAGCCAGGCAAAATCTGCAAGCTCCTTGAGAGCAAAACATGCGAGTGGTTCTTCTGCGTAGTCCCCCAGGGCTCAATAAGGGCAGTATGGAAATGCCAAGTAAGTCATTGAATGAAACTGAATTTCTTTCTTCAGAAGACCCTTAGTAGTGATCCAGATCTGGAGGTTTTAGGCCCAAGGAGGGTGACACTTTCCAGCATCTGCCCTTCCCCAGAGATTAGCTGTTCCTCCTTTTGCACCCATCCACCCATCCCTCTGGGCCTTGAGGAAATAGCCTGGAATCTGAATCTCCAACTTCACCAAGTGCCTCCTGTCACCATGGACTTCTATAACCATCACAGTGTGCAGTGTGGCTTCTGCCTGAAGGGAGGGCAATATGCGGCATCAGGATCTATTAATCCATCACTTTCAGAAATACGACTCAATACAAAACCGAAAGCAACAATTATGCTAACTACATCCATTTCTTGTTATTGGAAGCTATTCAGTACGGGAGCTATAATTATTGTGGGATCTATGTGTCATTTTACAGTTTTCAATTTCTTAGTTATGTTTGGCCAAAAATTGATAAATACATAAATTACAGTACAACTCATTAATTCATACCGTGCATGGGACCACAGGGTGCCCTGTGGATCTGCTGTATGGGTGCTCACCTGCCTTTCCTTTCCCCCATGGCTGGCCACTACATATGCCCAACCTCAGTCTCCTGGACATGGTCACAGGGCAATGTTAGGAGAAGCTGAGGTTTAGGTGGCTGTGAGAGGGAAGATTTGACTCAAGCCCAGAGACAAAACCTGGGGCTCAGGAAGAAAGGACTCTAAGTACTCAGGAAGTACTTAGATGGATGTGGCACAAGGACTTTCTGATGTTAGTGGACATTTTACATCTGGAGGGGGATTCCAGATTTGGGGAAGCTCTGCTTCTTAGCCTAATCACAGTGGCTCATGGCATGATGGTTCTGCTTACCCTCTTTCCTCCACTTCTCCAAATGAACCCCTATCCTAGGGCTCTGTCTTGACAGCCATGTAGTTCCTGGGTCAATCTCCCCACCCCACCCCACATTTAAAGCCATGCCTGGCCCCATACTTCACTCTGGAAAAGAACCTGGTGTGGGGGGGGTAGGTGGGTGGGGTTGTTGGCCAAGTGCCCGATGGCTCAGTAGTATCCAGCCAGCCCATTCCTGTGTGCCATTCTGTTACCAGGGCCTCAGGCATCCTGTAATCCATCCTTCATTCATCTGTCCATTTAATAAACATTAATCAAGCACACAATATGTATCAGGTTCAGTTTAAGCACGTCAATTGATTGAAACATGTGAAATACTTATGGGAACATGTTGGTAAGAGGTAAAGTGTCAGGGCTAAACGCATATGGAGTCAATGCTCATGGCACCTGGCCCCACTTACTTGCTCTGTAATTTGGGTACATTATTTAATTTCTTTGTGCCTCATTTTCCTCATATGAGCTATAGAAAGAGTAATAACAATGGTAAGAGGATGGTAAGGATTAAATGAGATATTAGGTTGAGTCATTTGAAGTGGCCACCAGTTGGCTATTTTTGAACTACAAAAACACTAATTTCATATAGTTTAGCCTAACAAAGAGCTTAGCATGGGGCCTGGTTCAGAACAAGTGCTCAGTGAGTGGCAACCTTGCTTCTTATTATCCAAGATGGTACAAGCCTAACAGTGAGTGAGTTCCCCCACCTTGACTGTCTAGTGCCAACATCTGGAGGTGATGCTTTTTCTAGCAACCACCGTTTTGACTCAAGATTGGCACACTCAATGAATTAGTTTTACTCAAGACTGGGGACAATCATGTTAGAGCAGGCAGTGACCAACAGTTAGTGACTAGCCAAGGAGTTACCTAATTGTGTCTGGGAGTTAGCATTTGCTTAGGTTTTATTCAAAGTGGTACCCATCAGTTAAATACAAGGTTAACTAACTATTAATGCTAATTAATACTCTCTCAATTATTTTAACAGAGTTTTGTTTCTAGGAAGTCATAATGGAATGGGAATTGTCTCTATACTTAATCACAGATAATGTGTCCATTAATCACAAATCTATTTTTTTAAGTGCCTGGAAGAGGCAGAGTAGGAGTGTGTTGTCTATAAGCTTCGGAGAATTCAGTCTTCAGTCCTAGGGGGCAAAGAGGGGACTGGAAGGTGGGATGAGAGTCTGTTTTCCAGAAAGCTTCACTTCAGGAGGAACACAGACCCTGGAAGACAGGGCCCTGGACAAGCCCTCCTTTCTCTGCACCTTTTTCTCTTGAAAGACCTACTTAGGCAGCACTATCACTGGAAACATCAAAGGCTCTGCCTTGCCAGAAACCATCCCACCTAACCTCTTGTCCAGAGCTCCTCCCGTGGCAGCACTGGTCTCTGCTCTAATGCTCAGAGGTGAAGAGATAGCTGGTATCCGTAAGCTTTTCCCTGAGCACCTTGTGAGCAAAGCAGGCTTCTCAGGGCTTTGCGGATTTTCTCAATGCTCCTAGCGCTTCTCCTTGCATGCCCTCCAGCCAGGGCCCAGTTCCTGGTTTTCAATGAAGTGAAGCAAGGCTGCCAGCTCTGTAGTCTCCTGGGGCCTTCTGGCTTGGGAGAGCAAAAAACATACCCATACCTCGGCAGCTGCAAAAGCCCCTTCCGAGTTTCCCCCAATCTCTCTTTCCTAGCATGTTTCCAGTCCTTAGAAAGGGCATGAGGGCAACCCTGAGTTCCCTTTGGCTCTTCACAAAGAGGCTGTATTTTTATTTAGAGTCAACCAGATAAGAGGCAAAGAGAAAGCAAAAATACACTGTGGCTCGCCAGTCATTGCCTTACTTAGAGCAGGAAAGTCCCACCCCACATGTTGCACGTGAGGCGGCAGAGCCTCAGAGACGGGGAAGGGCTCACCCAAGGTCACACAGTGAGTCTCTTCCTTGCTCTAATAAGCTTTTCTTCCCACGATTTTGTATTAAGTGCCAAAACTGTAGGCCACCCCCAGAGAAGAAGAACAAGAGAACCAATCTCAAAGTCTGCATCTCAGCCATAGAACCCTCTGTGTTACGAGGCCCTAGGGAAATGCACCCCCCAAGTTTGAAGTGAGGAGGCCCCCCTCTTGAAAAATCAGTTAAAATGCCCTCCTTTATGCACATGCCAACTTTGACTTCAAAAAGACTTTATTCCCAAGGATAAACAACCTCATGTTTGTGTAATATAATTAAGTGAAGGCATCTTTAAATGTCATACTAGCTTGTGCCCATTTCAAATTGTTATGCATCAACAGAACTTAACGAGATAGCCAAGCCTTCTCCTTGCTGTGAGACTGAGATAAGCCACAGCACTGTGGGCCCTTTAATAGATTGCCAAAATAAAGCATTTTCTATGCAAATTATTCATGCAGTGGGACAGCTAATCGCTTGCCAAGAGCCCGCCCACTGCCTCTCCGCAATTAGTCGTGAAGTTGAAGGAGCTCCAAACTCTGCAGGCGCACTCGGGGGCCCCCTGCTGCTGTGGCTGGTTTTCAGGTGAGCAGAAACTTTCTTTCCTATGGTGGTGGGGCCTGAACTCCCCCGCAATGGAGACCAGTGAGGGAGTGAGGGGGTGGGCAGGAGGTAGAGAACTGAAGAGGGACAGAGGGCTGTTTCTGAAGTCCCAACCCAGCACCTGACTCGATGGGTATAGTGTGTACATGAAAGCACCCTGAAACCCAGTTCCCTCACCTATAAAGTCAGGTGGACACTGGTCTGAGGCTCCAATAGTCTGGTGTTTCAAGGAGAAGGGGCAGAGGGGATTGGAAACAAGCTCAGCTTTTCCTGTGCTCAAGAATGAGCCCACTGGTGGACTCGCAGGAAACCAGAGACTCAAGATCACGATAGGGACTTGGAGTCAGGAAAACCTCCAGGGTCCCAGCCCACCCCACCACTCCCATCCTGGCATCTGTCATCATAGACACAGAAGTCTCTGTGGCAGCCAAAGGAAGAGTCCCAAATAATTTAACCAATGACTAGAGCTCCCCTTCACTCTTACATAAACCAGCCAGCACTCTTGATGTCTCTCTCTGCTTCTCCCAAGTCTGTCTCTGAGTCTCTCAGTGTCTCTCTCCATGTCTCTGTTCCATTGTCACCTCTCACCGTCTCTCTGTCTCCCACCACCAGCTGGCTATGGGAGCCTCTCCAAGGGGGACCGGTGTCCAGTAGCCTCCTGAAACATAACCAAAGCAGATTCGATCTGGCAGAGGTGGATGGGGGTATCTTATTCTTGTACCATCTTGTGCAGGCAAAACCCCCAACCTGGGATCACCTGCTCACTCCCCAAAGGGGATGGGGCCAAGACTCTAGCCCACTTTTCTAGCCCCAATCCCAAGATCTGACAAGATGAGCAAACCCAAGGTGTCCAAAGGAACAGACTTGCTCAGTGAGGGACCAAGTAGCCCTATGAGGGCAAAAGTCATGTGTGTGCACATTTGTGCGAGAAGGAAGGGACTGTTTCTGACATTCTGGAAAGCTTTAGAAGGTACTTGCTAACTTGGTAGATTAGGGTTTGAGCTAATCCATGGGTTCTCAAGTCAATGTTTTGCTTACTTAATGGAAGGTTATTTTTCTCATTAGGGTCTGTTAACATAGAATGGCAGTCATTTTACCTAGCAGGTTGGATGATGGATAACTGCTTTTGATGTTATTCAACTGCCTTTGCCCCAGGGAGGGCACCAATGAAAAGATCATTGAGCAGGAGCTAAACTCCTTCCCGTGCTGAGTGCTGGTGACTCAGACAGAGCCGGTGGCTGAGCCTCCCCAGAGGCCTGGGGCAGCTGTTAATCCTCCCACATAAAGGTCGAGGCCCTCAGGACAGGAATGACCCTGGAGGAGCAGCACCTTGAGCCCTTGCTGTGTGTGGACTCACATGAAAAACAAAGGAACTGCTTAGAGGAATGAATTGCTGCCTCTTTGGTTTCCTTCCTTCCTCTGTCAAGCCACCTGTGGCCTCAGGGTGGCCCAGCAGATGTCACTCTGGCTCACTCAGTATCACATCTGGTCCCTGCCTCATGCCCCAGGGCTTATCACTTCATCCTAACTGGTCCAAGGCCCCACTGGGTCACCTGCTCAGGGATGCCATCTTCCTAAGCTTAGCGCTGCGCTCTGCCCAGACCAGCTTTGCCCCACTGTGGCTGGGGCCCTGTCGCCTGCTGATGCTCATCCCTCCTTGCACCTGGCCTCAGCTCTCTGGGGAGCACAGCCCTGAACTCCTATCATCAAGCTCTGTGATCTAGAGATTCCAACCCGACTTCGTGGGATCAGGGGCATTATGCCTGGTGTTTGCCCCTCCCTATGGCCTCCCGGGTCCTATTGCTTGACTAACTCCCATGTAGCGCCTGAGAGAAGGTGGGGTATAATCAGGGGGAGGATTCTCCCCACTTCCTCATCCTAGGCTGCCTCCAAGGCCACATCCGACTAAAGCCCTCTACCTCAGTGACCCAGGCTTGCCCTTTCACATGTGGAGACACCCACAGCTGCTCCCTGAGTGCTTGTGACTCTGGACATGTGGGTCTGAGTCTGGGGGAAGGGCGGGAGGGGCAAGCTATGGAACACTGAGCCCTCCCTGCCAGGGCCGACCTGGGCGGCTGCAGTCACAGAGGGTGGGCCGGTGGGGTGACGAGAGAAAGGAAGAGCAGGATGGCGGTGCTGGACACCGAGGGAGCTGTGCCCACTCAGAAGTAGGCATGGCCCGAATCCGGGGTGTGGGCCCTGGGAAGAGAACAGATAAACCCCCTCTCCGTGACCTCCCTCCCTTTCTCCACTTCCTTCTCTTCCCTTCCTTGGGCCGTGGCACCTCCTGCTAAGGACATGGGCTGAGTTTCAGCTTTGCTATGGGTCTCACAGTATCCGGGGGCTAGCCTGGGGGCCCATCCTCCCACAGGGAACATCATTCTCTGTAGAAAATGCATTTTGAATACACAATGGCTCCCCAAGGGGTTTTCTGGGGTTCAAGGCCTGAAGAGCCCGAGCTTGTTCTGGACAGGACCCCCAACAGGCCACGCCCCTGCAGCCTGTTTCGCTGCCTCTTGGGGGGCCAGTCCTAGGCTCCCAGAGTGTCTTGTGCCCCCTCCCACTGCTTTTTGTGGGTGAGGGAAACATGACTCTCTACGGCAGAACCCCGCGATGTGCATATTTAATTCTTCCCCACCCCGGGTGACTCTTAAAACACAGCCAGCGTGGGAACACTGCTCTTGTCAAATGTTTCTTGAACTTCATGCATCAGGACCATCTAAAGAGCTTGATAAAACGTAGATTCCTGGGCCCCATCACTAGAAAGTCAGATTTAGGAGATCTGAGCAGGGGGAGGGGGGTCGGCAAGAATTTGTGTTTCTAATAATCTCCCAGGCGATGGATGCTTCAAGACCATGGACTACATTTAGAGTAGCAAGGGTCCAGTCCAACCTCTCCGAAAAGCAGGGCAGGGGATGCTGGTCACCCACACAAACACCCAAATCTATGAGGGCTTGGGTTCCCACTTGAAGAAGGCAACCCAACTCAAGCCAAACCCAAGCGGGTCATGTTGCCACGTGTCGGGCCTCCCACCTGGCCCAGATGGCCAGGGCATCGGAAGGGTTAGCCACCGTCATTGGCTGGTCTCTCATTGACAGGTTGTCATTGAGGGCAGACAAACTTGGCCAGTGGCAATCAATCAGGGGGCCCGCGCTGCCTTAAATACCGGCAGAGCCAACAGCCTCAGACAAAGCTGCGCCATATATCAATTACCAAGAGGCTGCGTGCTCCTCTGGGTGGAGGGAGCCGGAGCTAGCGGCCAGGGCTGCGGCCCCAGCTGATAAGGGCCTGCATTGTTCGGGCACAGCTGGTGGCCCGATAAGGGCCTGCTTGCCCGAGATAATGGCAGTGGGCGGGCGCCTCGCGGCAGTTTAGAATTTCTTGGGTCTCCAAGAAGGGTTCTATTAAGCCCACTGACCCCAATTGAATATTAATTAGCTAATTAACGGATTTATTGTTCCACGCCGTTTCTGGAGAGGCCATTTTTTTCGAGTGCCATTATTTTTGTAAATGATTTTTCGCATTGTGCATAATTGAATCTTTGCAGCTGCCAGAATCTTCTGCATGATTTGGCAAAAAAAAGGAAGCAGAAGCACTTAGGGCTTTTCACCCCCCCCCCCCCCCCCCCCCCCCCCCCCCGCTCGGAACAAATGTTTTCAGCCCCTCCTGCTCATGCTGGAGCGAGGGGGAGGGAGGGCGCCTGGCTCTGTTTCACAGGTTTGCTTTTTAAGCCGAAATGCAAAGTCCGCACTCCTATTCCCTTGCTTTCGCAGGCGGCCGGGCGCCTCGCACTCCGGGCGGTCCCGAGCCAGCCCTTTGTCTGGCTGTCTTCAAACTGGCCAGACTTAGCTCTTCTCAGCCCCAGCTCCTTAAAGCCTTATCGTAAGGGGGTAGGTAGAGGCAGCCGGGCCTGAGCTTGTCACACCCAGAGCTCCCAGTGGAGGGAGGCCAGCTCTGAGCAGGAGGGCAGTGCCTCCGTTTCTGCCCTGACCTCCCCCAGCCCGGCTTTCCCGAGCTAGAGTACCTTGGGTTGGGTGTGCTCTGAGGGGGGACAGAACCCCAGCCTTGCACATGTCAGCTGCTCTTTAATGAGTCCTCGCTCCGAATTCCACGCCGGGGCTGCCTGACTCCCTGGAGCTGGCGTCTGCCCGTAATAAGTTGACCTGGACGGTCCCACAGGCAAACAGCTGATTGAATCAAACCCATTCCTCAGCAGAGGGTCCGGAGTGGGGGGGGGTGGTACGTGCGCTGGGGTGGGGCTGGCGTAGGTGGCTCAGCAATATTGTCAGGCAGCGTTTGGGAGCCCCCTTGGACCTGTCGGCCCCTTCAGCATCGTTAATGAAGCCAGGGGTAGGCAGAGGCTCCAGGAATATTAGTCGGGGCCCCCGGGTGGGCGGGTCTAAGGAAGGCTTGTGCCCAGGACCTGCCCCTGGCCACCAGGGGCTGCAGAGCTTTATTGGGATTTTTTATTAAGCCACCTCTTCCTGCCCTCATCCCTGTCCCTATCCTGCTGCTTGTGCTCAGAAAGAGGAATTCTGAGGGCTTTTCTGAGCCCAGAGATGAATCGGGAAGCAGTTCTTGCATCCTCCTCTGCAGACACTGGCCGGGACCACACATCTGCCCGAGTCCTTCGCTCTGGACTGGAATAAAAGCCCAGTGGACAGACTGACAGACGGGCCTGGGCATCCCCGCCAGGTACAAAAGTGGAAGGGACCCCAAAAGTCTGGCTAAGAGCTGGAGGTGGCCCTTAGAGTTGGGGCAACGGTGGTGGTAGGGGGGGTCAGTCAGCCTCTGAACACCCCAAGGGGCAGGAAGCTCACAGCACTGTGGCAGCTTTCATAACGAGAAGGGTCATCCGACCCCCACCCCGAGTCTCCCTCGCCCCATAAGAGCCACTCGGCCAATAACAGCAATAACCATAATGGTATCTAATAGTAGCTGAACTGCTGTGTGCCGCACAGACACCAGAACCCTGTCACGCTTCACCTCATTTAGTGTTCCCGCCCGATGGAACTGAAGCAAGGTCGCTGGTGAGAGCAGTAGCACAAGACACGACACCCCGCTTTGCCAGACCTGAGCCCTCGCTTCTGACCTCTCCGCTCCACAGTCGGGAAGCCTTGGCCCCGCGGCTGCTCTCCCGCAGGGTAAACCAGCTCAGTGGCGGCAGCTGCTCCTTGTGCCCCAAGGTCTCTCTCTCCTCTCTCCCGTCCTGAACCCTCTTCCTGAAGTCCAAAGCCCAGAGGTGGTCTGGCCAGGAGAGAGAGGAGTGAGTCAGTCCCGTTGCACATGTGAGACACTATCCTCTGTGCTTCCAGCCTGGCCGTCCGTCAGGTCCTCCGCAGGGGGTCACCGCCCTCTCCCCAACACCTCCTGTCCACCAAGGTTCAGACTCCCTGTTTTGAAAAGGAGCTAAAAAGATCACCTTCTCCAATTATCTGAATTTTAGAAGAATTTGGTGTGATCTTCCCCAAGCCGGTTTCCTACAGCCCCGGAATGTGCTTAGGGGACCCCTTCGCTGGGCTGCAGCCTTCCTCAGGGAGTTAGGGGTATGCGAGTTGGAGGCCTCCAGCCTGGAGGTCAGTGGGGCTGCATAGCCCTGGCTCTACCCTTCTAGGCCATTTGAACCCTGTTCTATTAATGTGACCTTGGCAGGACCCTCAGCCCTGGCAGCGTCCCCTGCTGGGTGTCCTGGGGACTGTGAGCCACACGGGGCCCTTTTGGGAAATTTCTTCCAGTTTCTAATTTTGTAAAGAGGAGTAGGGAGGAGACCTGCCCAAGGTCACCCAGCCACATGATGGGGGCAGGACCAAGTCCTGTTCTCCTCTGCCCCTAGGGAAGGGCCATTGAGTATCTGGTAATGGATCTGGGAGTCGAAGGTCACACTTGGCTCAGAGGTCTAAGGTCACCTCCTGTCAGGAGCTTGATTCTGAAGGCAGTGCCCACTGGCCCACTGGTGACCTCGGTCAGGTTGCCTGGGGCCCTCTTCTCATTCCCATGTCCACGTTCTAGGAGTCAGTCTTGCTTAAACCCCAGCCTCCTGCCCCCTGTCTGTCTTTAACATGATGTTATCAAGCTCTCAACAGGAATCCTTTCATCAGATGGGACAACTCAGGCTCCAGGGAGCAAATCTCTTTCCTGCTGGAGCTGCAGGGTGCTGGCAGGGGTCTCACATTCCTGACCCATGCTCAGGCTCAGTGGCCTTGGGCAAATCACATCTCTCTGAATATCAGTTTCTTAGCTGTCAAGTGGCAGAAATAGTAAGGCTAGTCCTCATTTCCTGAAGTTGCTGGGAAGCGGGGCAAGAAGAGGCTCTGTGCTTCTCCCTCTGGAGTGCCCAGCCCGATGCTAGGGCTTGTGAATGCCGCAGGACAAGTGTGGGCTCCTGCAAACAACAGTGTCACTACGTAGAAAGGAATTTAAAAAATATTTTGTAAAGCATATATTACGGACTGGCGGAAGAGAGGTTACATTTCAGGGGTAGTGACTGGAAAGGGTACTGGGGGTTCTTAGGGTGCTGATGATACTCCTTTTCTTGGGTTCTGGTGACTTAGGTGTGCTTCCTTTGAAAAACCGTGGGGCTAAGCATTTATGATTTGAGCACTTTTGTTTACATTTCAATAAAAAGCTTACTTTAAAAAGGCCATATTATGAACTCGAATTATGAAGATGTGTGTGAACTTTTGTGTGTAACCAAACATGAGAGTTAGACACATTTTGTGCAAGCAGCAGACCACACCCCTCCAAAGCTCCTTCCCTCTGCTAACCAGGGCCCTTCAGAGAGAAAGTGTGTGGCTCATACATGGTGTCACTTGGTGCATGGACAGGGGCTCCCAACGGCTTGACTAATAATGATGGTTTTAGGCTCCAAGGCTGGGGGTTATTCTGGGGCCTGGGGGAGCCTCCCAGTTGACACAGATAGGCTTTCATTTCTCCTGTAGGCAGGACCACCTGTGAGCATCTGAGTTTCAAAAGACTCATGTCCTTTCTAAGAATGGAGAGTGGGGGATGGGCAGCCTCAGGCTGGGGCCAGCAAAGGCCCTGTGGCAACCTCTCCCCTGAGCCCAACCATCTTGCACAGGGTGACTTAGATTTTACTTGAGAAAAAGTATCTTAGCTACACAGAGCCTGGGAGGGAGGGTGAGAGAGAGAGAGGGAGAGAGTCAAAAGGAGACAGAGACCGAAATGTAGGAAAAGAGAGAGGGAGAGACGAAGAGGAGACAGGGCAAGAGTCACAGGGGAGACACAGACAGTGCTGACAGGGAAAGGTCTTTTCAGTGGGTAAGGCTGGATATCAAAGCAACCAGCATGAGGCATCAGAATCCCTTTCATGTTTCCAAGGCCAGGGAGAGGAGGGAGAACAGCTTTGAAGGCTCCCCCAGCAGTCCCAGCCAGGCCATGCCTTGGAGCTAGGGCAGACACTACCTTCAAGAGCTTTCGAGAGCCCATCTAGCTGATACCTCAGCCTGAGGGAACAAGAACAGCAACTTCAGTTGGTGTTTTTGCCTGCCTGCCAGTTGACCCCTTGGGAGTCTGCCCTTGGGCTTCTGCTGGACTCTGGCCCGTGCACAGCGGATTCCCAGTTGCTACCTGCCCGTGCATGGCTCCTCCCCCTGAGCAACAGGGTCGGGGAGGGGGTGAAGTGCGGGGCTCGATGGGATTGAATATACTGCTGCATATGGAGAGAACAGCCACCCCTCAGCTGCAGTTCAAGGCCCTCCTTTCTGGCCCTTAGGTGAGGTGAGTGCATGGGTCTGATGATAGTCTCTTGAGAGGAAAATCAGGAAATTGGCCCTTGGACCCTCGGGCCTGGGGAGCTGTCCGTGTCCTGAAAGCTTTTCTGTGCAGTGATACCCAAAGGCAGGGCCAGCGCCCCATCTGAGGACAAAGGAAAAGGTCCTGCCTCTTTTCTGAGTGTCTTCTCCAGGTCTAACTCAGAGGATGGGGGTGTAAGCAGTTCTTCTATGGAGGGGTTCAACTAAGCACCGGAAATTAGTATGGAAAGCTGGAAGACAGTGGCATGAGATTTTATGTGACCAAAAAGTTCCTTGTACCACACCAACAGGGTTCAGGGAGTACAAGGCTTCACCTTTGGAGTCCTTTGGAGAGGGTATAGTAAAGATGCTTGGAGCTGCAAGTAACAGGAAGTTAGTGCAAGTCCCGACTCAAAGGGGCTTGAAGAATAGGGACATTGGAATTATGGTGGGGCCCCGAATATGAACTACCAGCGGCATAGTGAAGCTGTCAAGGATGTAGGCGTTTTCCATTCCTCCATTCTGTCTCTTTGGGGTCATTCTGCCTTCCTGGTTTCATTTGTGGCCATAAGATGCTTCTGGTGGCAAACAGGGCTACCTGTTTTCCTCATTCACATATGAAAAGAAAGACAGAAAACCTCTCCTCCAATCATAAATAGAAGTCCCTTAGTCTGATCAGGACACCTCGGATACCTACTCACCCTGGACCAATAATGGTGCAGAGTATATACACCTTTTCCATTTAGACTGATCATCTGCAGAACAGAGGTTGGGACTTAACCAAATGCCCACCACAGAGGGTGTCTTGGGGAGATGTTCCTTTGAACAAAGATGTTCATGCTTTGACTCTATCTAGTTCAATCTCTCAACCAGACATGCATTGCTTCCTCCTGGAGAGAGCTAAGAAATTCACCACTGCAACAAGCTGATTCTCACCAGAGGAATACATATGCCTCCCAGTACCCTGATTTTAATTTCTCTCCAATAATTATGACCCAGAATTACTGTGCTAGGGACGTGTTTGACTCATTTCTGCCTCTGCTTTCACAGAACCCTTCATTCACAGAAAATACCCCCCCTCCCGCCCCAAGTCGTTTGTACATTTGGCACCATTCTCAATTCATCTCTCTATGAGCCCCATATGTCTTCCCTGGTAATGGGGGATTGTGGAGGTGGCCACAGTCCATCTCAGCTCATAAGACATTCTTTGCCTGATGTGTCCACTTTTCCTTCGGCCATTTTATTCTCTGTGCTGGAAGAAGCCCTAGGAGATCATGGGTGGAAGGTCCTTGGAGGGGACCTGGGAGGCTGGTTTTCTGAAAAGGGAAAAAGCAGACCTTGGAAGCTAGGGCAGGTTGGAACATTTCACCTCTGCATCCCCAGGACGGTTCTAGTATATGTTTTTGAGTGGATACAAAAATAAAAAAAAAAAGCCCAGCAGGGGCTCATGAAGAGGAAGTCATGCAAAACTCATTTCTCACCTGGGCAATTGAAACTGCAGGTGTCCCCACCCTGGGTGTCTGCTCCCTCTGATTCTCCCTTTATATCACCCCAGAGTGATCCTTCAAAGAGTGCAGATCTGATCATGCCTTGTTCCACTTACAAAGCTCTGACATTTCCCTGTTCCTCGAGGATAAAGGCCCATCTCCCCAGGCCAGCAGGAGAACCCCCGCCTGGGCCCTGCCACTCTCCTCCAGGACCTCTGCATCTGTGTGCAGGCACACGGGAACTCGGGGCCATCCTTCACCCAAGCTCCATCCTCTCCCACTTCTGGGCCTCTCCCCACTGTCTGCTGTGCTCATTCTCCCTTGTTTGATGTTCCAGTGTCCTTCCCCAGAAACTTCCCCACCTCCCCTGCCTTCTTTCTGAAGCTGTCAGGACACCGACCACACTGACTTAGGACTTTTTCACAGGCTGGCTCCTGACTTTCCTCCTTACCGTGAGAGGCTTTTTAGGGCAGGGACTCTGCTTCATTCCTTTTGTGCCTCTCTGGCCTTACCCTGTGTTAGATGCTCAACATACAATGGATAGATAGAAAGGTGGGCGGAAGGAGGAAAAGAAGGAGGTAAGGAGGGACAGTGGGAGGGAGGGATGAATGAAACCAATCCGACTTTTTTTTCTGCTTAGGGCACCAGACAGCTATCAGGGATGCTTTGCGGTGTCCAGACTTTTGATAAATTCTTTCATAACCTCATCCGTGCCTCTGATGGAAAACTGCATTTGACATGATACTACTCAGCTGTTTGAAGAACCGCCCCCAAAGAGCACTAAATAATGGTAATCCGATGGGAGGTACCTGGTGACCAGCCACAGGGCTCTGCTCTGGGCCATGTCATGCTCAAGTTTTAGCCGACAGAGTGGTCATCTCTGCTTTTACTCGGCATTACTGGCAGAGATGTCACTGAAAAACGTCACTCCATGTGCCGAACTCTGCTACCTGCAGAACCTTTCTAGTCTATCGGGCCTTGAGTTATCCCCCCAAAAAGGGCACCCCTACCTCGATCATGTGCCTAATTCTCAAGACAGAGACCATCCAGTGTCTCCATGCACCGCACCCCTTTGCTTGTCGCCTCCTCCCCTACTTCTAGCCACACAGCTGGCCACCTGCTGCACCCAGAGCTCCCCAAATACTGTCCCCACTCCGGGCCTTTGCACTTGGTTTTGTCTCAGTCGGAATTGTCCTTTCTGTGTCTCCTCCCAGATGAATCCGAGGCCCTGCTCAAATAATTCTGCTTCCGGGGGCCACCAAAAGCCTTCTCCCTTGGTACTCTTTCTTCACTGCAGGCTGTAACTGCCCTTACCAAGGTAGAGCTTTGATAAGTGGTGGCCAGTGAGGTTTCCTGTGTGCCTGCTGGAAAGGACATATTGAAAGTGGCCATGACTTAGAAAACAGAGGACTCGTATGCCACGTCCTGCTCCAGAACCTAGAACAGCTCTTTGTGTCACACGTCAAGGCTTCACCTCTTCTGTTCAGCTTCCCATTTCCTGTCCCCCACCTCAACTCCAAGCCCACTCCCCTGCCAGTGTCCCCTCTTGTGTTCCAACCAGTCAAGATTCCAGACCTCCCCCATCCCTGTAAGGCCTCTCTCATCTCTCCAGCTATTCCTTCTGCAAGAAGCAACGCAGTCTCTGCTTCCTCTCAGGTATTTTGTGCCACATGGGCTGCCCTTTCAGAGTTCTCACAACATAATACTCATCCATTCATTCTCGCCATGTATTGCTTATACTGATGTGTGTGCCTAGGCTACCACAGAGCAGCTCCCCTGTCTCGCAAGATGCCGAAGAGCTGACTTCAATTCTCTCCTCTGCACCACCTAGCTACATCACGATGTGGGATGTGTTTTATTTCCTCACCTGTAACCTCTGCGCTCCCAGGGACGCTGCAAGACACAATACAGCAAAGGAGGTGATGCGGATTTAATAAGCAGAAACATTTTCTAGTATGGCGAGTGTCATTGGTCCTGTTGGGGCTAAGTTCCCAGAGGGTACAGACCTATGAGCTCAGGAATTTAGACTGTCCACAGGGAGCAAGGAGCCCTTGATATCCTCCCTCTAAAGCCTCTTCAGGCCCAAGGGCATTATTTTGCTGTACAAAGGGGCTACTGATGAGCGGTGGGGGTAGGTGGAAATGTGAGCATTCCCCTAGGGAATAAAGGCAACCAGAAGTGTAATGGGGATCTGGTCGTCACCCAAATGGGTTCAGGAGCCTGGAACCTACATCTGTTGTGGGACTCTGTAATCTGTGCCTCTTCCTCTGTATGGAGTTTTTATTCTTGCCTGTTTCCCTGCAAAAGATCAGAAGGCAAAGCTTGAAGGTGCACAGAGCTGGTAGAGCACGGGAAGACGGGGAGAGGAAGATGGTGCCTCATGCTTCAAAGTGCTGCTGGTGGTGAGGGCCATCAGAGACAAGGGCAGTGGCAGAAGGAAGAGTTTGAGACCTGCTTGGCCTGAGGATGGCCTAGGACTTGCACTGCAGAGGCCTTGGGGTCCCCAAGAGGGAGCAGATCATGCTACTTTTTCCCCATATATTCATTCCCACTTTAACAGGTTCTGGCTCTGGGCTAAACATAGGTGTGCATCCACTGCTCTTGGGGCTAGGAAGAGAGCAGGTAGTGACAGCCCACTGCCACATGTTGCTGAGGAGGGGACTCAAGGGCTTCCAGAATGTGGGAGAGGGAGTGACCTCTAACATTATGTAGCAAAGCTCCAAATGAACAGAGCCGGATGAAGTCTGGAGCTCAAGTTAGAGGTCCTAAGTTAAAAAAAAAAAAGTTAGGGCATCCCCCTATGTGATTTAAAATAAATATAATGGTTAAATTGCAAAATAAAATTATATCCTTGAAATGAAACAAGCTTACATAGATGCTGAAATTAAGACAACCCCTTTGTAGTCTTTATTATTATTTTTTTTTAGGTTTAGTTTTTCCACCTTGCAGGACCCAGACAGGGGGCAGAGGGAAAGACAAGGGTCACAATGAAGGTCACTGTTGGCATCATTTCTTGGATTCAGAGGGGCCTGAGCAGGGGCCTCCCTTTATAAAATCGAGCTGCTTTTGGAGATGGTGAGCTCCTCATAGCCCACATCATAATACTTGGAGCTGCTTTCCACCACCCCTTTCACTTTGTGCATGCGATCATGAGCCCAAGGGCTGAGGCTCAAAAACTCCAGGACCACGGAGAGCTCCAGAGAGCTCTGTGGCCGTCACCTGGTTCCCCCTCCCACAGGACATGTTCAAGTCTTAGATTTGGGCAGGGAACTCTTCCAGCACTGAGGTCCCAGAGGGGTTGGTGGCCACCATTCAGGGCTGGTTTTTCTCCCTACTCCTTAACACCGTCTCTCCACCCAACTCTCCGGCCTGAGCCTGTCCTGCCCAGTCTCCATCAGGCTTAGCCTTCCTGAACTCACTGGGACATCTGGCTGGAGGGAGAGGAGCCTCAGAAGCTTCTACCTCCTTCCATCCCAGCAACCTGGAAAGACTTCTGTGAGGAGCCGCTATCTGGGGAGGACAAGGAGCAGAGTCCCTCTTCAGATGGGAAGTGCACAGTAATTAGTTTTAAGAGGGAAGGAGGGGTAGCCCATTTCATTGCAGGGAAATAGGATTTTTAAATCATTTAAAGAGCTGTGTCAGCTCTAAAATGGCCTGTGGTGGGGCCTCAGAGGGGCTGGTAATTAGCTCTCTTGTCTCTAATGAAAGCAGAGGGACAGGCGGAGGGGTCACTTAATGAATGCAGGGATTAGCTTCCAAATAGGCCCGAAATAAGTAGGCAGGTGCAGGAGAGGGGTAAAGGACAGGTCTGAGCCAGCTGGGCCCCAGGCTGAGGGGCAGCCAGCCCGTGGGAACTTGGAGAAGGGGTCCAGGGTCTCCTGAGTCCCATGGAACCAGTGCTCACCCAACCCTACTTTGTGCAATGTGCCTTCCCTCCTTCACTGTGAGAGGCTAGGAGTGGATGATGGTCTAGGGTCCCCAGCCTAGAAGCAAGGGGCTCTACTGTCAGCCATGTTCTAGAAATCCACAGCCCTGCATGAGAGCCCAGAGTAAAGTCGGGAAGCATCACAGGAGCCAAAAGAAACAACCCTTCCTCCAGGGGGCACCTCATGCATGGTATGTGTTGTTGGCAGCAGACAGGGGCCCCCACACCTCAGCCCTGGGATGCACGGCCATGAGCAACCCACTTGCCTTGGCTTCCCTCAGGATCCCTGGAAGCAGGAAGGCCCAGTAGCAGGCCCGAGGCTGAGCCCAAGCCTGGAGTACCTCTCCCCTCAGAACAGGCCAGCAGGCTGAAGGCAGTGAGTCTGGAGGAAGGGGAAAGGAGGACTGGTCATGCCAACCCCATTGTCCCCTGGCCCTCTGGGCATTGCCAATTCCTGCTTTTACAGCAAATCCTCTTTTTCCCTGGAAAACTGGTCATGTGGAGTCTACAGAGAAACTGCTTTCTTGGTGCCTCCTCTATGGAGGGCAATAACTCCAAGTGTTCAGAATAATTAGGCTGGGATCCCCAGAAACCATGGGCCCAGCCAACATATCCCAAGTTAGTGGCATCATGGGGCAGGGAGACTGGCGATGGCAGCCAAGAACCCAAGCCCAATGTCTTGGTACCTTTTCTTGCTAACCTGGAAAACAAAGGGAGAGAAGCACTGAGCAGACGTCAGGGCTGAGCAGCACTGCTTTCCTCTAGGCACTGTGTGCCCAGGCAGGACCCCTGAGGAATGAAGGTCTCAGGATGCAGGAGACACCGCTGTGGGCCAGGCTGAGGGCTAGAAGTCAAGCTCCCAACCCAGGCTGGCCTCCGTGTGCCCCTGTCCATCACTTCCTGTCTGGGCCTCAATTTCCCCAAAGTGAGCCCATTAGAGAAGATGGTCTCTAAAGGTGAGCAAGAAAAATCATTCTTTCCCATTCTATCTAAAGCAGGTCTCTTTCCAGGTTCTCCGCACTACCTTTAGCTTGTTATCGATCTATTTCTTTGTTTGTCGTTGGTCTCCCCCATTAACTGTAAAGCCCACACAGAGAAGGACCCTGCCTGCCTCGTCCACTGGGATTTCCATTCCTGAGCACCCACTACCACGGCGGCCACGCGGCAGGCTGGCTTCCGACAGACTGATGGTGACGCACTGGAGCCTGCCTCACTGATAAAACTCTAGCCCAGAGACTGGCCAAGCTGTCCGGTCAGATCACTGCTCTGGCCCGTGCTGCCTCCAATGACATCACCTGGAACCACTCATCCCATCGACAGGCTCAGGCAGGGTGTGCAGTGAGGGACAGAAGTGCCCAAGTCACTTACTCTTCCCTCTCTTGTTTCTCCCTCTCTTACCCAAGGATTACCTTCTCAGCTGGGGGATGGGTCATAGAGAGAAACAGGGGCAAGGTGGGGCGTCTAGGGGCTTTGTCATGGGTACCATCTACCTGTGTACTCCCAGGCCCAATCCTATGGGGTGGGTTTCACACGGGAATTCCCCGATTGCAATCTGGAGTCAGACCAGGCCCCAGTTCAGATCCAGTTCTATTACTTACTAGAATGACATTTGGAGCCCCAGTTTCTTCAGCTGTAAAATGGGGATGATGATAATCATCTCACCTCCCTAACCGAGTTACCGAGCAGCTGAAAAGGGCTGAGCGTGTTTTTATTTAGGAAAGTCTGCTCCGTTGGTCTGCCAGGCTGATTTCCCCCACAGTCCCAGGGTGTGGTGCCCTTTTCAGGGAGCGGCCTGCGGCGGGGAAAGCAAGAGGCTGCCCTAAGGAGCCCGGGCCTCCTGCAGGAGGGCCCCGGGCCTCAGAACCGGCAGACCCAGAGCTGACTGGGGTAAGTCTGTGCTCCAGCAGCAGCTACACGTGAGCCGGCTGCTGTTGTGACAGGTGCCATCCACGTGATGACTCATCTAAAGCTCTGCTCGGGGCAGTCTTGAGTAAGTACTATTCGCATCTCCCTTGTAAAGATGAGGAAATGCCTCCTCTGTAAGTGGGAGTGAAGTGGGCTGCTGAAGGCCGGGCAGCTGCCACGCAGAAAGGCTATGGGTCTGAACCCACGTAATCTGGCTCCTGGCCACATGCGACCGCCATGCCACGCTGTCCTTTGCCACCACAGCTGCCCTCACCCCACGCCTCCCCGGCAGTTAGATTCTTCCCAGACCTGTTGCCCATTCTTTCTCCCTGCTCTCCTGCCCCGTCTCATCTCTTCCCATCTGTCTCTCTCTCTCTCAGCCTCCCCTTTCCTTCCTTCCTTCCTTTCCCCCTCCCTCTCATCTCTCCCTCTCTGTTCCTCTTGTCTCAGGTAAGCGTGCCATCTCTGATCCCTAAGCTGTGCTGGCAGATCGGGAGGGAGGCAGGAGGTGGGGATCCTGGGTCATTCTGGAGAGCCCTCAGAACCCCTGTGGGGAGAGCCCCATATCCCAAGGGCAGCAGGGAGACCTGTTACAACAAGAGGGTGCCCCGGGAACGTTCCTGCCTCTGTCCTTTAGCACCTTCAGACTCTCAGAAAGACAAACCTGCACTTGCCAGAACTGTAGGAAACCCCAGGCCCCAAAGGGGCTCCCCACTCAGGAGGTAAGAATGTAAATCAAGCCCCAGGCAGGAGCACCTGGACCAATTCCTCTCTGGAATCTAGTTGTACCCCCGGAGAAGGCAGGGGACCGAAGGAGTAGAGACCCCAACCCAGTGCCACTAGCAGCCAAAGGGCTCATACTATTCTTGCAAAGGCCACAAGGTCTGCCAAACCTAGTGCCAATGGGATAGTGTGGAGACTGGGCTGTTGGGTTGGGCTGGGAGCATCTAAGCTCAGAGAATTGAGGTCCAGGCGGCACCCATGGGAAGGCTTGCATAGGCGTGCAGTCTGCAGGGGGGAAGGGTGTCTAGAGAGGAAGAAATTGGTATTTGGGGAAACCCACAGCTCAGAGGATTTTTCACTATGGTTCATAAAGGGAAAGGCTGATGCCCCAGAATAAAAACCATTTGGGAGAGTCCAAAATATTTGAATCCAAGTCTGTTTTCCTCCACAGGAAATAGGCTTTAAAAGCTCATTTCTCTCTCTGAGCTGCAGATTTCCTTCCTGCCTGAAACCTGGCCTCAGCTTCTTTTCCTGCTACGGAAGTTGTATAGTAAAGCGCCCTTCGCTCTGCCCGCGTCCTGATGGATGTGCTGAGCAGCACCTGCATTCCCCTTCCTGGGTCTGGCCCTGAGCCCCTGGAGAGGGTCCAGAGGCAAGTGCCAGCAAGGGAGGTCGCCTGTTCCATGAAGCGGGTGCAGGTGTAAAAAGGAGAAACCACAGAAAGACGTGTGATGTGAAACTCGTGTAAGCACAAACACCAGCCACAGCCCGGAGGGGAGGGGTGGTGAGTGCTGGAGACCACTGGAGCCTCGCAGGGAGCTCAGCGTGGCCGTGGGAGCAGGCAGGAACGCAGAGGTGCTGCTAGGCTGGGGGCAGACCAATTGGTAGGAGGGGCTATTGCTGGGTGACAAATATGGCAGCAACAGGAGGGAGCTCAGGAACAATCGACTTGTAGTCTACTTGACTCTTGGGAGTCTGAGAGCTCTGGGATACCCCTCAATCCTACATGTGGGGGGCAAGAGACTCCCGCCCTTGTTGAGACAAGGCAGTATGAACCCCAGGGACAGGGATTACCTTGTCCAGGGGCTTCTGATTATCTAGCACTCTTGAGCTCTGTGTATTTGTGTGTGTGTGTGTGTGTGTGTGTGTGTGTGTGTGTGTGTGTGTGTGTTTCATCTGATTATTTTCTCATGATTAAACCAGGCTTGACCAAGTATTTTTCTGGACCAACTGATCTTCACAGCAGTCCGTCTTTGTCATTCACTTTTAGGCAATTAATAGTTTTAGAGGTCATGCACAGTTGCAGCACAAAGCGTCTTTCCTGAATCTACCCTCACTTGGCAGCGTCCCTAGATCGGTGGTGCTGGGGAGCACTCCATGCCAGACATAGGCAGTCAGGCTGTGACGATCCCTGACAGCTTTAAGGGAGAAAGCAATTGTCTCCACACAGAGATGAGACTTCCTAGGCAGAAATTTCGTGTGGGTTCTGCCTTGGATCCTGTGCATCTCATGATGTGGGGCACAGTTCTGGGGCAAGGCCTGGGAGAGGAGAGATTTCATGGTGGGCCATGCAGCACTGTCAAGATTGGAATCAAATTTCTTTCCATACACAGACTATGTGGTTCAGCTTCAGGCCAAGGAGTGGGGCATAAGCAGGAGCCATATTCTGTGGGTGCCAGGCCCCTTGTTAGGGTGTCTCTGACACAGGCCACCAAGGAATGCAAGGAGGAAAGATGGGGTCCCTCGGGCTGGCTGGAGGAAGAGGGGACCGTGCACGACTGCCACATGATGTTGGTCCGTCCACATTGCTACCACCCACACGGCCCGGGCTGAGGCTCGAGCTGCTGCAGCCTCTAGCTGTCCATGCTTGGTGCTTCCTGTCTCCCCCTAGGAGACAGGAAGCCTCCTGCTGCAGCCCCAAGGAGAGCCGGGTCAGAGCCATTCACGCCCTGCACCTAACCAAGTTTCCCCTATGCCACTGTGGCTGGGGAGGGGGATCAGGCTTTTCTTGGGAGCCCCTGGCGCACTCCCCAGGTGCATAATCCCTGGCGCCAAGTAGCCACAGCAGCCCTGCCCTGCTGCCTGCTGCTACAGGAAGAGCCCAACCTCCTCTCTGCCCACCCCCACCTTCCCTTTGGTTCCACACCAGCCGCATGGCTGCAAGGCCTGTGTGGCCTCTTCTTGGGAGCAGCTGTGGACTGCCGCGGCACTTCCCAGGCGAAGGGTCTCCCACTCAGCACATCATGATGTCCAGGATGGTGACTCCAGCTCTCATAAGCACAGCACTTCACAGTTTAGATCTCTGCCTCATGGCTGCCCTCGGAAACAGATGAGCCCCATGTCCTGGATGGGGCTCATGACACAGCCATAAGTGGGGCCATGGTGCTGGATCTGGCACATTCCACCACATGTTGAACTGAGGAAGCCCCCTGGCAAGGTCTACGGTGGGCAGAACGGGACTGGGGTCCTCCTAGAAGGCCGGCTCTGCTCTCGGGGGCTTTCAGAGGCCGGCTGCCTGATGTTGAGTCTATCTCATTTGTGAGTGAATTAATTGTTGTGCAACCTAGAGCGGTGAGACAAGTTAATTACATAATTACTGCAAAACGACATGTTATTTCATGGCTGCAATATGGGAACTCTGTTGGAAACAATTGTAATTGCCCAGAAACTGCATTCGAGTGGCTCCGTTATCTCTCGATAACCATGTAATTAACTTGTGTTACAACTTCATCTGCAGTAAACTCTGAAGTTAGGAGTTGGGGGCCTAGGGGTGGGCAGAGCCCTCCTTGGCCTGAGGGCCCAGGGAGGGTCTGGCATGGGGCGGGGGGGGGGGGGGGGGGGGGGCAGGGGGGGCGCTCTGCTACCGTTCAGGGAAATGACTCACTTTTCCAAGCTGAGCGAGAAAATTCCTTGCCACAGCCTCCAGCCTCTAGCCTGCAAATTCATGCACTCCGACTCGGTCCCCAACTCACACGGCCACACACAGCTCCCTAGTTCCACAGTCACATCAGACACATCACACACAAAACCCCCACTGCGGCCAGGCCGCCTGGCTCTTTGCCCCTCTTCTCTGTCACACAGGCGGGCGTGGCTCCGTCACAGAAGGGGGATGCCCTACGGATGAGAACCCTTACCCCGAGATCCTTGACCCTAGCGATCCCTGCCCACGGATTGGGCCACTGGCCACAAAACCACAATGTGGGGAGGTAGCCACATCACTCCCAGTGGAGGGGCAGGCCTGGGGCAGGGTGACATGCGGTTCCCCATCCAGGAGCAGGCAGAGCTAGAAGCAGTGGGTGGGCTCCATCCGCCCTGGGCTCTGGGCCGAGGCCAGGCTGAGAACAGTCTCCGGAGGAGGAGAAGCAAGTGGCCTGACGGTGGGAGGAGCCTGTCCATACGGGCTTCCCCGTCCGGCCTTTGGCTCCAACAAGTCCCTATTTTCATACCACTCAGTGCTGCCTTCCAGGGTGCAGGCTCTGTGCTTGGTGCTGCGGCTGCAGCCGAGAGAGCAAGACAGCCCTCCAGCTGCCCCGGGGGAGCCCGGGCCCAGCGGTGCACAGACAACACCCAGGGCAGCGGGCTGGCTGCTGGCCCCGCCTACTTCTGCCTACACGCGCATCGGCTTGCGTGTCCGGGTCTCCTGCCCGCCAGGGCGCCTATCTGTCTGACTGCGTGGGTCCACTGGGCGCGCTGTCTGACTCTCTGCAGTTGTCGCAAGTGGTGCTGGTCCGCGAAAGGCAACCGGCCCGTCCCAGCTCTCCCTGCGGGCTTCGTCCTCACTGTGCTGGGCTCCACTCGTTTTCCTGGCTTTCTCCCTCCTCCTCAAGGGCAGGGACTGTGTCTGATCCATGATTCATCGGCATGTCTGGTGCTTGCAGCATGGGGCTGAGACAGAGTGGATAAAGGTTTGCTGAACGAATGAATGAAAGCCTCTAGCCTGCGTGGGCTGAATACAGGCCAACGGGACTGTTCTCGCTCACCCAGAAGAGCAGAAAAGGGGGGCCCCAGAGCAGGCCCCAGCTGCAGGGAGGAGACAGCGAACGCTGTCCATCACCCTGAAAGGGAAGAGGGTTTTGAGAAGGGTGTTCCCATGGTAGAAGGCTCAGGATTCGGGGTCTTACTGTGGGAGGAGGTCAGGGCTGAGTTCCTGGCCGGCGGCCTCAGTGGAGGGAGGCACACAGGAACCCAGGGAAGGGAGGGTTTCATCTTACCTCTCTTTATCTTGGGTGCCAGGGGAGGACACCCCCCCCCCCCCCCGGTCTCGTGTCTGGCTATGGGATGCGCGGGCTTGTCCTCCTCCAGCTTCTACCCCTGAAGCCCGCCTGGAGCTCCCCTGCCCTGCTCAGCAAGAGCACACACTGCAGTCCCACACCCTGCTCCATGCCAGGCTTCGGAGGGGCCCAGGGGAGGGCCCTGCTTCACTCCCAAGCAGAGGGGAGGGACCCCAGGTCTGTGTCAGTCAGGTGATCAACGCACAGTAACCTCCCCGGAAACATTCATAAGTTTAATCCACGCCAGTAATAAAATCGCATTACATTTCTCATAAAATAAATGTTCCCATTTATATACAGAAGACAGACTGTACAGGCCCAGCCTGGCCCCAGGAGGGGTCACACACAGACGGGCGGCAGAGGAAGGGCCGTCCCTCCCATCGAGGACGGAGGAGTTCTAATCGGCAGGAGAGTGGCTGGCCGGCCAGGCGGGTGGGCAGATGGGCAGACAGGCAGACAGGCAGACGGACAGATGGGCCTGGAGGCCAGGCGCCGGGCATTACTGAACCTGGGATTCAAAGGTGCCATTGAGCTGTCCCTCCTCATAGTCCATCTGACACAAGATCATGTTGTTCTTCAGGAAGAATTTGTCTCCCACACAAAATCTGGAAAATCCAAGCAGGAGAGAGAGGCCATGGAGGGGTCCCAGTGGATGGTGGGGGCTTTGCAGACAGGCCCCAGCCCAGCCCAGGAGGTGGACATGTGAGAACTGAGGTCCTGGAGAGTTTGTTCCTTCAACTTTCCAGAAGGGATCCCCAAAGGTCTCATAGCAAACCTGGTCAATCACCCTGGGTCAGCCCAGTCCTCAGCCAGGCCCTGTAGTCTGGGATGGAGGACAGACAGACGGACAAGTCTGGCCCACAGTCAGGTCTTCCCTGGAGGGGTGGGGTTGGTGGGAAGGTGTAGGAATAACCTACCCCAGTCCGAGAGAGGGAGAAAGAGAGAGAAGGACAAAGAAACAGAAAAAGACCGAGAGAGGTAGAAATGGGGAAGGAGGGAGGGGAAAATGGGTGATTTTTCCATCCTTCTGTTCCTTTCCCCAACTTAAGGGGATGATGACTCCATGCAACCCTTCCTTTGAACAGAATCTGTAGGTTTCCTGGAGCATCCTTCCAGGAGGAGATGACCCTGTCCCACTATCTTCCCTCCCACCCAGAAAAGGCCTTGCTTTGCTACCCCCACCCCCCACCCCTAGTCCTTCTAAAGTATTGGAGGATTCGGCCCTTTCCCCAAAGATGTCCCCAGGGTGGCTAGGGCTTCAGCCAGACCCCAGGGTCATGGGCCCAGTCCCAGCAAATCCCAATCCAACCACCAGGTGGCACTGCAACTTCACCGAGCCCTCTGAGCGGCGGGTCTGTCCAAGCCCCCAGCGATCCCCCTCCGTGTTCCCTACAGGTCCCTCAGGACCTCATCCTCTGGGAACACTTGCATGAGCTCCTTCCTGACATGGGGGCTCCTGAGAAAAGGGCTTGTCTTCCAGTGCTAGGTCCCCAGACAGGGCTGAGGGGTTCTGGCTCCTTCAGTCCCTGGGGCCTCCCACGGGGCTGGGACACTGCAGGGATCAGAAAGTGGCTGGGCTGGAACCAGAATCACAGGAGTGAGTAGCTGCTACCATAAGGGAATGGTCTTCCAGGCACAGGAACACCTTCTCACTAAAATGTACATGCATGCACAGACATATGGCAGACACCCAAGGGCACAGGGCGTGCACACAGACCCCTTGTACATGCATGTTTAAGTGTGTTTGCGTTCATACTCATCCATCATGCACACACATGCACACACAGCACACCCATACCTGCCTTGTACGTGCACATTTAAAAATCCACACACGTGTGTGACACAATGTACATACACAGTAAGCTCATACACATGTGAGCCATCACACTCGCGCAGACCTGGGCCCTACAGACACGCACACAACAGTGCTGGAGGGCACACATCCGGCCACACGAAACACGCAAACGCACATGCATGCTCAAGACAACATGACCTACGAGCCCGTGGACATTTGCACGGACACCCCCACAGCCCGGTGCTCCAGCATGCGTCAGCTGGGGTCTGTGACAGGTGCAGCACTCACCTCTGGTTGCAGAGCTGGCAAGCGAAGCAGTCGAGGTGATATACGTTGTCCCGGGCCCGCATCACCATCTCGAAGGCTGGGATCAGCTTGCTGCAGGCAGCGCAGTTGCCTGTGGTGCCAAAAAGCCTGCCACGGGAAGGGTGCAGGGGGCTCAGGGGCCTGCGGGGTCTGGGGGGCGGAGCAGCTGCCTCTACCCAGGGCCCCGTGGGTCCCTACTCCTGTGGGCTTAGCAGGTGGGCCTAGGCAAAGGAGAAGGAGCACAGAGGGCAGCTTCTAGATTCCTCGAAGAGATTGGGCTTCAGAGAAATCGGCCCAGCCACCCAGGGAGGGGAGCGTAGGGGCTCAGGGCTGGATGACACTGCCCATCCCTGGGCTGGGCTGTCAAGGCCCCCCTCGCAGGCTCCCACTGGGATCAGGCTACTGAGACCCAGGGCCACTGGAAGAACACGGGGCTGGGCCATGAGCGAAGACTCCAGGGTCACACAGGCATGAACTTGGGGGCAGTTCGCCTGCCCTCAGGCTGCTCATGGGTCTCTCTGAGCCTCATTTATTTTGTAAAACGGAGACTGAAGCGCATCCTTCGCAGGCTTGTTGTGGAAACCTCAGTTAACTCTCAGTCACAGACCATTTAGTGAATGCCTCAACCGAGTGGGTTTGCCACGTGCCAGGCATTGTTCGGAGGGCTGTACTAAAATCAACTCATTTAATCCTGACAACAACCCTATGGGGTGGTCTTTTTTCTGCAACCAACTCACTGGGTGACTTGCCTGGATCCCTTTTTCCTTTTCCTGGATCTCAGTGTATCCTTTTTCAAAAGGGGGTGCTGGACTAGGTGATCCTGTTCAAATGCTTCTAAAATATAGGACTGATGCCCAAAGAAAGTTCCAAGGCCATCTGGCACAAGGCCTCTTCCACGCAGCCGTTCCCTCCTAGCTGCTGGTTGCGGAGCTCCAGGGATGGGGCACTCACTTTCTCCCCAAGCAGGCCAATCGCGGGCCGGTGTTCAATGGTCGGAGCCGGCCAGGCTCCGGCTGAGCAAGCCCCAAGTGAGGCAAGGGGGGCTGAGAGGCCGGCGAGAGACCCTCTAATCCCTGATTTGTCCAGCTCAAACTCAGGCATCTGCAGATGAGCTTGGCTCCATTATTCATCAGCCTGAGCTGCCTGGTGCCTCAGATTAAGGCAGACAAAGACTGGGCCACAACATCTGCCTGCCAAGGGGGGCCTCACTGCCCCCAGCCCAACGCCCCCATGGCTGCAGATGGGGCAGGCTTCGGACAGCCCCACTCTGGGACGGAGCAGCCCAAAGAAGCCCCACCCCCAGCCCAGCCCACTGACCCACCTGGCCCCAGAGTCATTCCTTGGCCTCTGCCAGAGCCCAGAAAAAATATCTTCAACCTTCAGTAGCTGGCAGGGCTCAGAATGCTTGCGGGTGCTTTGACTCTGCAGACGAGCCCATGCTGCGCTGCCCCCCCGCCCCCGACCCTGTCCAGGTCCTGGGGACTCATCGGTCAGTGTGCCAACTCTCCTCAACCCGGGAGGTTCAGCCCCCAGGGGATGTCTGAGACCTTCCCATTTGGAGGCCCTTTCCAGGTCATCGAGGGGCGAGTCCCCAGAAATATTCTTCCTTAGCCCCTCCTCCTGGCCTCAGCCCTTTCTTCCAGTCCAGCGAGGAGCACTGTCACAGATCCTGAATTACTGCGACACTTTAAAAGCTTCTGGCTGAAGGCAGAAGTTGAAAGAGAAGGTGCAGGCAGGTAAGCCTTAGGCTCTTCCCCAAAGTAGGGGAGCCTCTGCTGAGAACCCTGCCCCCTACCACAGCCCAGACCTGAGCAGAGGGAGGGCCCCACGAAGTCCTTGCCCGACCTATTAATTAATGCGACGGGCCTTCCTTCCTCGCAAGATGTGGCCACCACCACCCAGCCAAATGTAGATGCTGGGTCTCAGCCAAGGCCCCCACTCTGTGGCCTCCTTCCAGCCTTGCTGATGTCACAAATGGCCTAAGGGAGGGTTAATTGGGGGAGGCAGCCCCAGGGAACAGGATCCAGGTTGTGGGGAAGGGTGGGTTAGAACTCCAAGGAATGCGAGCTGGGGAAGCGTTAGTCTTCATACTATTCACAGAGGGACAAACTGGGGCTTAGAGAAGGTCAGAAGCCAGAGGTTTCAGAGCTAGTTCAAACCCAGGTCTTTAAGCTCCGACATCAGTGGTCCTTCTCCCAGGGTCTGGCTACCTGCCAGACGCCCAGGCGCCCAGGTGTCTAATGCCAGGGCCCGCTGGGCATGGGGAAGAGGAGGCAAGGAGACTTCACCAGGCAGGAGGGGCCCGGGGAAGTCAGGGCTTCCCCACCTGCTCCTGGAAGGCCTCTGAGGTGTCCCCTCCCAGATTCCAGGGACAGGGTGGGTCAGAAGCACCTGGCAAAGACAGGTGCTGGTGCCCTTGGGAAACTTATCTCAGGTGCCCCATGGTCGCAAAGGCTGGCTCAGGCCCTGTGCTGGGCGCTGAGCATGGTAGGGCTCTGTCTTCAGGGCTCTGTGGACGTCTGGGGGAGCAGGGCCGAGCCAGGATGGTCGGTGATGAGCACTCAGGGCCTGGGTCTAGAGGCAGGGGCAGAGCCGTGCCAGGCCCGGGGAGGGTGGGCGGGGGGGGGGGGCTGGGGCCGGCGGGAGGCGCACCTCAGGTAGTCGCGTCGGCATAGGATGAGGTTGGCCTTGGTGTAGAGGGTGGAGCCCACCTCCCCCAGGCGGCAGTCACAGCAGGCGCACTTGAGGCAGTCCTCATGCCAGTACTTGTCCAGCGCCTTCAGCAGGTAGCGGTCCTTGATCTTGCGGTTGCAGCCCGCACAGCCCTTCTGCTTGCCTTTGGGCTGGACGGAGAGCATCGGCACGCCTGTGGATGGACAGACGGCAGACAGATGGACATGGGAGGGACTCTGTGGCTCCGGGCCTCAGGGCCCATCCCTCGAGGAATGGGAGCCCGCTGCTTCTCCCTGTCGCCCTCTCCAGGGTGGGGGTTCCCAGAGTCCTCACTTGCTCCCCAGCAAGCTCCCCACCTGGCCCCAGGTCCTGTCCTTTGAGCTGCAGGGCACAGGCTGTTCCCCTGGCCTGCGAAGGTCCTTCCAGAAGCCGTAGGCAGACTGCGGAGCCCTGCATCTCGAATCTCGCATCTGCTTGGCTGCACAGCACGCGTGTAGCCCCCAGGCCCACAGTCCCCCCTGAGCTGTTTCTCCCCACCCACCACTGCCTCCTGTGGGGCCTGCTCGACAGGAGGCCTGAAACTCTCCACAGGCTGCCACCATCTGGCTCTCCCAGTGGCCCCAAGAACCGAATCTCACAACGGGCTTGGGTCCACTAGAACGCCCAGATCTTTTTGCTACCTCAAGACTTCCTGACATAGTTTGTGCCATGGACCATTTTACCCTCAAAAGTCAGGCTACAGCCTCTTGGTTTACTCATGTAGAACTGTGGCGGGATCAGGAAGCAAGTGGGGCGCCCCCTGACACTCCCAGTGGGGGGGCGGGAGCTCTGGGTCTCCTGGCGGAGTGTGCAGGAAGGCAGCGGAGCCTGGCCTCCCGGGGACTCTCCCCAGGAATGCTTCTAGCTTGATTCAAACTTCCTACCTGCCCTGGCCTGAGGGTGGGGAGGTTCTGAGTCTCTGAATCCTTGCTCCTCCCACCAGGACACGGGTCTCTGAGCCCTGGGCCCCCTCCCAGGGCCCATGCATGCTTCTTGACATATAAGAAAAAATACAAAGGGTAAGAATTTCAGCATGGAGTTTACTGGAAGGAGAAGCTGACCTCCCAGCAGGCAAGTGTGTGCACTCATGCACACCCCATGCACACAGGCAGAGCGTGCAGTCACGTGCGGGCATGTGCACAGAGGCTCAGGCTCCTAGCCCCTGCCCTTGGGGCCACAAGGAGTGATCGCAGGGAGCAACAGTTGTGGAGGAGGTGGGGACAGAGGTCATCCTGAGTCTGCACATCCGATGTGGAGCCCTGAGGCTTGAATGTGGTGAAGACTGCTTGGAGGGAAATGCAGGGAGCCTCAGAGTCCAGACCCAGGATGGGGGCAGGTGGGGGTACCTGTAGGAGTTGCCTGAGAACCGCTCGTGAAGGCAGTGGGGGTGGGGGTGTGCGCCTTCCCTGACCAAGGCTCGGGAGCATGGAGGAGTCCTCTCTGGAGGGAACAGCCCACCCCTTCCTGCCTCCCTGGCTCTCCACCAAGCCCGTGAAGTCTGCCCTCCTCCTGGCCCCCTCCTCTCTAAGGGACCCCAGCACTCTCTAGGGCTCTGGGTTCAGCTCCCACTCCCTGGTACCCCCCCTATCCCTGCCTCTGCTCACTGCCCTCCGCCCAGAGTTTGAGCTGCTTCCTTCCCTTTCCCTCCTGGTGTCTGACCCTTCCTCAGATGTCCGAAGAGAGTCAGCCTCCAAAGGGCCTCAGTCTTAGAATCCACAGATATCAGGTCAGAAGGGCCCTGAGAGCTCTTCCGGGCAAATGCGCCAAGGAATGATGGGGAAACTGAGGCACAGAAGGTCTGAAGGTCAGGTCTAGTGCAAGCCACTCATCATCCAGCTGGCTCAGGGGGCCCTCCCCACTCCTGTGCCTTGCTGCCTCTTCAGACCTCTCTTGGGGAAGGGGCCCTCTAGGGCCCGGGAGCAGGACAGGTGACAGCAGAGGGGAGGCAGCACTGGCCAGCAGGGGACTCACTCCTACCTCCTTGCTCCAGACCCCGCTGGGGCCTGTTAGCTGGGACGCTTGCCGCCAAATTTCCTTAATGCAGCTCTAAAGGTTAATTGATCTGAGAGAGTGAGGGGGCTGAGGATGACTATGTCCTCAGGCCTGCCTGTGTCTCCTCCGGCAGGGCCCAGTCTGGTCACAGAGTTGAGGAGGCCATGGAAGCCAGCTGGGGAGCGGGCATCCCTGAGAGCTAAGGGGGCTCTGAAGGGTTCCTTCCAAGGCCAGGCGTACAGGGAGGAACCGGCTGTGAGCAAACAGGGGAAGGGTCAGGAGAGCTGGATGTGGGGAGGTCTGTGGGTCCCGGGCGTGGGGGGGAACTACTGTCCCTGGGTCCCGTGGAGGGAGCACCCAGCCTGCATAGCTATAAGCACACGCACCAACTTGGAAAATCTCAGGCCTGGCCTCTAGGAGAGCCCCGCCAAGGCTGGTTTTCCCCTTGGTACCTGAACAGGCAGCAGGCCCGACTCCCCCCCGCCCCGCCCAGGGCTCTAGCCTTGTGCTATCACTAGCAGGAGGTGTGTGAGTAACTAGAATGTCCACACGCAGGGGATACACCGGATCCACTAAGTTATACACCGAAATGAGGAGGGACCCCAGCACCAGAAGTGTCTGTCCCGCTCCGTCTTCCGTCTGGCATGGCTCCTGGCCAGGCTGGCCTTCTGAGCTCAGGCCCCAGCACGCCCGGACGCAGAGCCCGCAGAGTTGTGGTCTGTAGCCCTAGCTGGCCCGGCCTGGAACCTACAGGACCCAGGGAGGCCGTGAGGAGCGAAGCCACAAGCTAGCCCAGGTCCCCTGCGTCCTGCCTGTGCCTGGGCTGGCTCTGGCACACCGCCGGGCTCCGCAAGGCCTGGGAACTCTGCTTCCTGGGCCCTGGAGAACTCTTAAGAAGCCACAAGGCTTCTGCCAAACAGTGTCTGATGTCCACCGAGGCACAGACCTCTAGTGCTAGCCTGGCTAAGGAGCTCCCGGAGCATACGGGGACCTTGGGCTCTCTCTGCCTGGAAAGGCTGAGGTCCTGGGAGAAGTCTGACTCACCCCTTGCTCTTTACCGGGCACCCACACTGTGTTTGCTCTCTCACCGGGCTGGTTCAGGAGACCTGAAAACACTCCTGGAAAGGCAAGGAGGTTTAAAGGGGGCATCTCTGGTCTCCTGTTTCCCAAATGGGAGTGAGATGTTCCCCAGAGGGTCAGGGCTCGCCCTCCCTGCCCTGCCTCCCCAGCCCCCACCCAGCCCGCCAGTCAGCCCTGCAGACACCTCTTCCCTCCCTCCCTCCCCTGCCTGGCTCTGGGAGCTGAGCCTTGGGCCATGCACTTTCCATTAAGGAGATAGCATCCCTTTGCTGAAGTCCATTTGGGATCCATTTTAGTGTTATCTAAAAATCAAATCTACATGGTAATCCTTTTAATGTACTCCTGACTTTAGGAAAAAAACAGCTTTGCACTCCTTCAGGAAAGGTTTTAAAGCATTACCCAGTAATTACTACTCACCCATGAAAACACTGATATTTTACAATGGATGATGTTTGAGCCTGCCCGCACGCGCAAGCACACGCTCAGAGACACACAGGACCCGGCAAAATAACCGGTTCACATAGCCCGTGTGTTCGCCCTCGATCTCAGGGTATGTGTTGGGGGGGATGCCATCTGAGGGGAGAGAGGCCAAACCCCTAGCCCGCCTCTATGTCAGGCAAGCTGATAGGAGCAGGAAGCAGCCTCCCAGTCTGACTCATCTGGCTGCCAGACACTCAAACCCTCAGCTCTTTAATCTGGGGAAGAGCCAGACAGTCCCAGCGACCAGGAGGGACTGCCAGAGGTCATTCGGCTCTTCTGCACCCACCCTCCAGCCAGGAGAGAAGCCCTCCTCTTCACTTGGACCCCCCCCCACCAAGGGGTCTGCCCGGCCAGACTCATGTCCTCCGCAATCTCTGCCCAGCTACCCCAGACCACACTGCCCCCCATATCGGTCGTGCCAAGCCCCCGCCCTGGCTCCCAGTCCCCCTGATGCCTCCCTCCAGCTTGGACAGCAGGCTGAGCCCGGCTGGGGAGCACTCCTGCTGCCTCCCACAAGCTCCTCCAAAGCCAGTCCTCCACCCGAGAATGCCCACCCCACCCAGCCCCGGGTCACTCCCAGCTATGCCCTGCGCCACGCGGCCACCACTGGTTGCTCCAGCTGGTACCCGAGGTCCGGGGCCCCCTCCCAAGTGCCATTTTGTCCTGCTTGGCACTGCGGGATCTGGTCCCCGTAGAATCCTGGGATAAGAGCCCTCTCCATCCTGCAAGTGGACCGGTCAGCTTCTCTCCCGGCGCCTGACCTCCACCACGGCCCCAGGAAGAAATGCCTTGTCCCACCCATCCCACTCTCCACCCAAACTCGGGGTCAGCAGTGGGGCTGAGGCGCAGGGCCCGGAGCTTGAACTCCGAGAGCCTGCTTTCCAGCCTGAGCGCTGTCCCAAGGAGCTGCAGGGCCTGGCGCAAATCCCTCATCTTTCTGACTTGCTTCTGTGAAATGGGAGCCAACAAAGTCTCTTTTCACACAGATGGTGGCGAGGGCAGAACAAGGTCATGCTTATGAAGCCACAGCCGAGTCTGGCTTCCAGGAGGGACTGACACGCGGACTGCGGACTATTATTAATATGCATCCCAGGATGCCCTCCCCCTGTTCTGACCCTTGTTTCCTTTTTCCTGTAACTTTTTATCTTGACACAATTTCAAACCTTCAGAGAAGTTGCGAAATAGAAAGAATTCCTGCACACCTTTTGCCTAGATTTCCTAAATAGAAACATTTTACCATATTTGCTTTATCCTTCTCTATACATCTACCTATAATTTTGTTCCTGACTCATTTGCGAGTTGGGTTCAGACAGGAAGGCTTACACTCCTAAATACTCTGATGTGTATTTCCTAAAAGCAAGGACATTCTCTCACTTAGCCACAGTACAATTAACAACACCAGGAAATTATCATTGATCTAACACTATTACCTACAGACTTCATTCAGATCTGACCGATTCCCCCAATAATATCCTTTATGGCAAAATAACATTCTGGATCATGCACTGCATTCACTTGTCAAGTTTAGTCTACTTAAATCTAGAAGAATTCCTAAGCCTCTCTTTGTGTTTCAAGACACTAGCATTTTTGAAGGATACAGGCCAGTTATGGAGTATCCTTCAATTTGGGTTTGTGACACATTTGATGGTGTGACTTTAATTCTTCTGTGCTTCAGTTTTCTTTATTGTAAAATGAGTATGAAAACAGTCCACATCTCATAGAGTTGCCATGAGGAATAAGGGAGTAAATCTATGTGACGTGCTCAGGACTGACTGGACCCGGCAGTCAACAGTTAGCTCTGATTAGTGTCACCCCATCTGGCACAGGGGAAGGGATGACCTTAGTCACAACCCCATCTCAGGTCCCTCAAATAGTGACGATCACGAACTTGGAGGCAAATACACAAGATTTTGAATGTGCTACCCTGGTTAAAGTCACACAGGCACCGGCTCGAGTCCAGCGTGACCCAAAGGGCAGTCCCGTGGTCAAGGCGGACGTGCATAGAAGGAAGCAGCCCCGCCTGGCTGACAGGCAAGCAGGTGGGAAGAGATCACTGTGGCAGCTCAGGGCAGGCTCCTTGGGGGGCTGCAGGCGGGTGTCACCTTGGCATTTCTCGTCATCTCTGTGTCTCAGTAGTGCTCCTAAGCCTGTCTCGACACACCACAGCACGGCCACCCAGGGCAGAAGCTGGGCTCCCCCAGGGCTAAGGGCAACTTGCCGGGAGATAAGGCTGACTGCGCTAGCAGGGCTCAGCTTCTTAGTGCTTGGCTCACAGTGGCCTTGTGAGATAGATACATTATTATTCCCATTTTACCAACGGGAAAACTGAGACCTAAGGAAGGTTCCAACCTGTCAGGGGTCACAGCGTTAGTACGGGACAGAGCTGGGATTTGAATCCTGGCATCTGTCTCCAGGGCCCAAGCACTGGCTTGATCGGCTATGCAGTCAGGCTGTGTGCCGGGAACCTCCTGTGCTCACGGACCCAGGAGGGAGGCGTTAAAACAGAGAGCAACACAGACGCAGGACTCGTCTGCAAGTGTGCACAGCAGCGCACGGATACTTGTGTGGGGACATGTAATCACACACACGTAGGGCTGGGTCCACGAGAGGGCAGACTGTGTTGTTTATTCCACAACCCAGCACAGTGCTCAGACACATCCATGCATCCGAGCGCACGCGTGATGGGCGTGCTCATTACACACATCTATGCACAAGCAGTCACATGCACCTTTACTGCCTTTCAAAAAAACAACATTTCCAGAAAGTAGATCATAGGTCAAAATCGAGCTCTGATTTGAGCAAAACCCACGAGTAAGAGGCCTGGTGCCCCTGTTCTCAACACCACCTTCCCAAGGAAATGGAAGAGCGAGAGCCCCTGGGTTTTACTCGAGATGACCCATGGGAGCTCTGGTGCTTCTCCAGAAAGGCAGCCCCACACATTTCATCCCCTCTCCAGCCGCTGGGGGTGGGGTGGGGTCTGTGGTCTTTGGGAATCTGGGTCGCGGCCAACCTGCAAGGTGCTTGTGCCCACGTGGGCCCGCGCCTGGGGCTAGAACGGCAGAGTAGGGTCCCAAACAGAGCCAGCCAGCAGCCCCTCCATGGCATCAATCCTGTTTAATAAGGAAATTTGAAAGTGTAATCTAATTCTGCAGAATCTCTTTAAATCTCGTTTTCTCAGAAGTAACTTCATTTCGCACGGACACATCCAGCCTTGTGAGAAGGCCTCCATTTCACACCAGTTTTATCTCCACAATTTCTCGTCTCACTGCACTCCTATCCCAGGGCCTTGCCATGCAGCAGGCGAGGCCTGAACTAATAGCATTTCCTACTCATTTGGAATCAAAAGCCAACGAGAACAACTGTTGAAACGCGAGGCTACAGCCCCCTAGAGCACGTTCATTACCACCCCTCGGCGCACCCCTTCGCAGGTGGTGTGCTCATTCCGTGAGATGAGGGAGAAGAGTCAGGCTCCCATGGCCTCCAACTCCCCACTGCGCCAGGGGAGGGATGCTGGGGGTGGCGGCCAGCTCACTGGAGGACTGGCCCCTTTGGCTCTGGCACTGCCCCTCAAGGGGGTCTGGGAGAAGAGGCAGGCGGTGTAGACACAAAGACTGTGGGCCCTGCAGACAGACGGCCTTGGCTTGAACTTTGGCTCCATCCCTTCCCAGCTCTGCCTCAATTTCCCTACCTGCTAAATGAGGACAGCCCACTTTAAAGAGTTATTCTGAGGATTAAATGAATGGACATGAAGTACAATGTATGGACATGAAGTACACTATTTGATATAGTGACTTAAAAAAATCAGCTAAGGGACGCCTGAGTGGCTCAATCGGTTAAGTATCTGCCTTTGGCTCAGGGTCCTGGGATCGAATCCCGCTTCAGGCTCCTTGCTCAGCGGGGAGCCTGCTTCTCCCTCTCCCTCTGCCTGCTGCTCCCCCTGCTTGTATGCTCTCTCTCATCCTCTCTCATTCTCTCTTTCTGACAAATAAATCTTTAAAAAAAATCAGCTAAGAAAAATGAGCTACGTCTTACGATCCAAGTATTCTCTTCCTAGGTTTACCCCCACCAGCAATGACAGCTTATACCCACTTGAGGGGATGTACAAGGATGTCCAGAGCAGTTTTCTTCATAACAGCCCCAAATGCAAACACCACAAATGCCCATCAGCAGTAAAATGGATAATACACTATCGTGCAGTCACACAATGGAATAACACACAGCCCCGAAAAAGACGGAATCACAGATACACCTACAACATGGATGAATCAGATGGACTAATGTTGAAAGAAGCCAGACACAAAGGTATATACTGTATAATTCTATTTATACGTATTACCCAAACAGGCAAAACTGATCTGCGCTGAGAAATGTCAGAATAGTGGTGTGTATTATCACCTGGCAGGAGGTGTGAGGAAGCCCGGTGAAGAACTGGAAATGTCCCAGTCTTGATCTGGGTGGCGTTTAAAGGGGTGCACGTAAACGCAGAAGCTCATTGGACTGAACATTTGAGACATGTGCATTTTACTGCATACACGTTACCCCTCCAAGAAAAAAATAAAGAACTGAGATGGGCACCCCTCGGCCAGGACTTTGGACGCCTCTTCATAAAACCCACCATTCACTCAGCACTCACGACACCCGTGATCTCAGGGAATCCTCAGATTCACTCTGGCGTCCTAATGATGACCCCCATTCAACAGACGAGGAAGCAGAGGCCTAGGGAGGTTCAAGCCCTTACCCAAGGTCACATAGCTAGGAGGCCGCAGGGCAGGAACTGAAGCCCCCCCGGTGGACTCTGGAGATCAGGTTCTCATCCAGCCCACGCCCCATGGCTTCTCGCCACAGATGGGTTGAGGAAGGCTCACTGGGGCGGCGTCTGGGTCCCTGTGTGTGGCCTCGATGCCAGATGATCTGGGGTGAGGGCCGGGGCATGCCTCGAGCAGGGCCTGGGTTAAGAACAGGAGAAATGATGGCCCAGGCAGGGCACGGTCCACATGGTCTGGTGGGTCACAGGCCACTTCTGCTCAGCTGGTGGTCCCACAGAAGCTATAGCTGTGGGACCTTGGAAGGGCTTCAAGGCGGGGCCAGAAAGGGGATGGGGACCAGAAGGGCCGTGTAGAGCCAGACCTAAGATGTTTGCATCGCAGCCAGGAGAGGGACAAAGAAGCCTTGAGACGGCACATGTCCTCAGGGGGGTGGGCCGAGCTGTGAGGGGAGGGCTGGGGGCTCCAGACTCAGACCCCAGTTGCTGGGGGGGCCCTCAATCAACAGCCAGGGGCTGGTGTGTGAATGAGGGAAGAGGGGAGGGAGGGGGACCTAGAGTGGGGCCCAGCTCAGGGTAAGCAGCTGAAAGGAGGTCCAGCAATAATTGCCTTCTCTGAAGTGTTAGGTCCCTTCCAGTTCCCACGGTCCGCCACAGCAGGGCAGGCGGAAGCACCATCCAATGCTGTCCCCATACATCTGCAGCTGCTATGGTCATGTCCAAATGCATGACAGTAGCCTTTATTGCCTACTCTGTGCCCAGCGCTTTACATTCTCTAACTCTCATCTTCCCGATGACCTGGAGGTCAGAGAAATCACACAACCTGCCCAAGGGCCAGGCTTGGAGTGGCCAAGCGGGGGCTTGGGACCCAGGCAGCTGGCCCCACCCCCTTCCTGCTCGCAGAATGGCATCATCTTTTTCCTAAGCAGTGGGGAAAGTGAACTTCTGTTTGGACCCAATCTGGTCCCTGCAAAAGAAGAAAGGTCTAAAGGCCCCTTGTGTGTTACATCAGGACAGGACAGGCCTCTGGGCCCCAGCGCCCCCCAGAGGAGCCATTTCCTATGAAGGTGTATTTTTGCAGCACGTTTTGGGGGCTCAAACCTCTTTTGGAATGATGTGTCCTAAAGCCTGACCCTGCAGGGACCCTCGAGTGTCCGGAGTTGAAGGGGCTGAGGAGTTTCCTCGCACATCTCTCCGGCCCTCACTGTTGAGGGAAGCCAAACCCAGCACAGCCTGCTGTCTGGTGGTGGCTTTAGGGGACCTAGTCTAGACCTTGCAGGGGCCTGGACGATGCGCTAGAGCAGGTGCAAATGGAACCTGCTCTCCAGAGACACGCCGTTTCTGCCTTTCTTCAGTGAGGGGGACTTAGAAACGTTAGAAGCTGCAGGTGTTCTTTGGAGTCTGTCAGGGGAATGAAGCTTCAGCTAACTGCACAGTTACCTGCAGGATGAGTGCAGGCCTTCTCTTCCAGTTCTCTGGTTGTTTCTATAAGTCCCAGACACACCTCAAAAGCAATAGGTCCAAAACGGGACTCTACCTCTCCTCCCCAAAACCCGGCTCCTGTCCCCGTACCCCAGGCTCCCCTTCATCACACTAACACTGTCACCCGCCCAGATGTTCAGGCCAGAGACTCAGGGTCACCCTCGGATCTTCCATCATCCTCACTCCCTCTCACCTGCTGATTGCCACTCCCCGGCCTGCCTCTCACGTCCATTTCCAGAGCCACCACCATCTTTCACCACACTATCAGCATAGCTCCCTACCAGCCTCTCATGTCTACTAGCTACAATCCATTCTTCACATAGCAGCTACAGAACTGTTCCAAAACAAAGTAGGTCAGGTCACTGCTCAGCTTGAAACCCTTCCATAACTTCCAGTGGGCTGAGAATAACATCCACCCTCTTCAACAAGCCTATGATATCCTCATGCGGTCTGGCCCCTGCCTCCGCCTCCCATACTGTGTGCCAGCCACATTCCAGATCTCCCTCCTGCCTCAGGGCCTTTGCACATGCTGTCTCCCCCCTCTCTTCCCAGAATACCCTTCTCTGCCTCTTCATGTGGCTGGCTCCTTCTCATCCTCGGACTTCAGCTTAAATGTCACCTCCTCAGAGAGGCTTTCCTCAATCACCTTATTTCCTTACTGAAATGACTCCCTGGTCACTTCCTTCTGAGTTTTTAAACATAATTTGTAATTGTTTTACTTTTTTGTGTGATTGTACTTACAACAAATGATCGGTCTCTCTCAGGAGAATGAAAGTGCCACAAAGGCCTATTTTGGGAGTCCTGTCTTATTCATCCACTGTGTCTCTAGCACTGAGCCCTTTTTAACTATCAGTTCAGTTAATGAATAAAGAGACTGAGCAGAATCTATCCAGATATTATTGGTAAAAGTCTGCTGGCCAGAGGGGACTGATGCAGATAGGCAGGCTCCCCGGAGATGGGAGCCTTAATCGGGCTTGTTGCTGCCCCATGCCACACCCCGCTAGGCATCTATAACTCTGTGGCTCTACCAAAGCAGAGCTAACTGTGGCAGTGCCTAGGTCCTGCCATCCTCAATCTGGAATTATGAGAGGCCCCGCCCAGGGCTCCAACTGAGAAATGACAGCTCTTTTGCAAATATAAACCGTCTACCCCTTAGATCAAGGGACAACAATCCTCTTCTTCAACCCCTGCAGACCTGTGAGGAATGAAGTCCCCCTCTGAATGTCCCTTTGCACATAAATACTCCAGCCCAACCCTCAGGGGGTGGAGGTAGAGCCCACGAAGTTCAGTCATCGGTGTAACGTCAGCAGCTCAGTCTTTCCCTTTGTGCCTGTGGCCTGGACACCCCACCTCCCCTGGCACAGACCTAGCCTCCCCTACTCCCCACCTGAGGGTCCTTTTGGCTTAGGGGTGTGACCACTCCCCCCTCCCAGCCAAGTCTGAGCCTCTGGGGGCCAGTGGGAAGAAAAAAAACCCCGAAGGTTACTACAGAAGAACCCCAGGCCCAAGCCTTTCTCATCTGCAGCCTCCGCCAAACCCTATCCTGTCCTGGGCTGCTGAAGCAAGCCCCCAGGCCCCTTGACAGGATGCTGCTTGGAGCTGCACAGCTGTGGGGAATCAGCGGGAAAGCGTCTGGAAGCTGTGTTCCCCAGACAGCAACTCAGCTGCTCCCTGGGCACCCGCAAAGCCCACATCACCCATCTAACAAAACAGGGCTCCCAAGGGGCCTGCAATCTCCGCAGAGGAGGAGGAGGGCATGGACTCTCAGACGAGTCTCAATTTCACAGCCATCAGGGACGTGAGCACCAACGCGCTGAACCAGAAAACGAGAGTCTGGCAGGAGCTGCAGACACACCGTGAGCGCCAGGGGATCAGAGATTAGGGCCCTTCAAAATCAATTTGAATTCAAACTTTTAAATGTGTTCTCCAGACACAAGGAGGGGACCCTCCAGGCAGGCTCAGCCTAACCAGATGCTGGGTTCTGCTTCCTTCTCGAAGCATCCAGAACTTATCTGCTAGCCACTGGCTGGCCGAGGGAAGGGAGGACAAGTGCTCCGCCCCCAAGGTCACAAGGACAGGCACCTCTGGGGTGCCTGCCTGAGGCTTCCTGTTGAGACCCTGGGGGCTGCTCCACCCGCCTTTGTAGACCTGGCTGAGAGAAGCTGAAGGCAAGGCCTGTGTGGGCCAGATCCCTGTCGACCTCCCAACCTGGTTGAGGAGGCTTATGGGGCACCAGTGGATGAAGCCACTTAGAAGAAGACCGTGGGAGTCGGACAGGCAGGGTTTGCGTCTTAGACCAGCCACAGGCTCCCAGAGAGATCTTGGTTCAGAAGTGGATTTCCCTTCCAGAAACCGGGTGGGAGAAAGCTTGCTGTGAGTATGTGTCTTGAAGAGCAGGCCCTGTGAAGTCAGAGTGGTCTGCAGCCCTCAGTGCAAAGGGAAAGAAAGTATCCTGCGTGTGAGTCGGTACGGCAAGCTGGCTGCCGGGCAAGCTGGTGTGGCCGCTGCAGGCCGTATCATCCAAGGCATGGTGTCTGCCACCAAGGAGCTGACAATCGGTGCTGTCAGCGGACAGACCATGTGTGGAGTGCTGAGTATCGTCCTGGGCCTGGCATGGTGAGATGGACAGGGACACACCAGGCAGCAGGCCTCATCAGGCAGCTGAGCAGAACAGACTGCTCAGCCAAACCCTGGAAAAGGGCCCCTGGGCCTTTAGTAGGAAGACCTTGGAGGCTCGGGCTGGCAGAGGACGCTCTTGGCAGCTCAGCTGTGGTCCCCCTGCTCCTGCCTGGGTCCCTGCTTAGCCACATTTGTTCCTCCAAGGGTACGATCGGCCCACCACCATGCTCCCCAGTTCTCTGAACCTTAGGCCACTGTTCCTTTAAGCCACGCTCCTGAGACATAAACACGAGTGACTGTGAACTACTACTCTTCAGCTGAGAGGCAACAGAAGAGGTGGCTGAAGCCCCGGGCCCACAGAGACCTCCCGGGAGCCCGGAGCCCCTTTTGGAATGAGGACCTGCACAGGGAAAGGGCTGGGGTTGCCGGACCACATATGGGAGAGGAGGCCAGGGCTCCCCACCCCTCCCGCCCCCCAGCTTGGAGTGGGCTGCCAGCTCTGCAAGGAAATTACAACATGAGCCTGGGTAATGCTCCTTTTAGTTACAGCATAAACTGCAGCAATAAAGTGTACCTGGGGATGTTTAGAGAAAGCACTAATGATTTCTTCCCCAGTGGTTAATAAATTCACTTCCAGATCAATTTGTTCGCGATAGAGCCCGGCGAGCGGAACCGCGCGGCGGGCACAGCCGAGTGTGTCGTTTTCAGTATAAATGATTTATTACGATGATTAGCGGCACATAAACAATTTAAAATACAACGCTAATTAGTTTGGGGAAGAAAGGAGGGGAAAAGCCACCCTGCCTCTCTCCCCATTATGTTCTACTTCCCTAAGTGTGTACTTTTTAATTAAATCCAAATGTCACAATAAATTTAAAGTGTTTTATTACCACTCGGGGTAAGTAAGGCAGTCATGCAAGCCCCCCTCTCAGACATCTACGAGCCCGGCTGGGGGAGAGGATTGGGGGCACCAGCAGGGCCTGTCTACACACTCTCATGGAGGCGGGAGCTCTTTCTTGAGTCCCCTGGAAGCCCCTTCTGATTTCTGGCAGCCCCAGGCTGGGGAACACTGGGCCTGCCCGGAATACCGCCCACCTCTCACCTTCCTGGCCAGCCCAGGTGATGCCTCCTCCTTAGCATCAGTCCTGAACCGCCCAGCCACTTCCCCATGGTCCAGCAATACTCTGTACCCTCTCCAAGTTCTCCACCTGTGCTAAGTGTGTAGGTTACACCTTCTGTTTTCCTGGCGGCACACTTGCCCCTTCATACACAGCATCTCAGCACATTCCCCAGTGCGAGGAGTAGCAATTACAGTTCCAATTTTATGGTTGGGGAAATTGAGGCTCATAGAGGTGGAGCGACTTAGCCAAAGACACACAGCTATAAAGTGGACTTTTGAGTCCTTATTCATATAGCACCATTCTACCTCGGAGCCCCCACCGGCCACGTCTGGGCCTCATTACCCAGCGCCCAGGCATGGGGCCATGAAACGTGGTGGCGGCTCAGGCAGACCTTTCTGGAGTGTAGAGCTCAGACTCACCCAGAGACACATGTGAGGCAGGAGTTCAGGCAAGGGAGCTGGACTCTCATGAGTCCAGGGTCAAGGTCAGGCTCTGCCACTGGCCCACAATGTAACCTCAGTCAGGTCCTTTAGCCTCTCTGAGCTTCGCCTTCCCCGTCAGCAAAATGGGAACATGACACCCAACTCACAGGGCTAAGGAACCAAAGTAGCTAGCACCAGCAGAATGCTCTGCAATCCCTGACATGCTATGGAAGTAACAAGTACTAACAAAGGCCCTTAAGGTGAGCAGGGATCCATGAGAACCCATGTCACAGATCAGAAAACTGAAGACAGCAGGAGAAAGGACTTACCCACGGTTCCCCCGAATCTTAGCCAAGGAGGGGCTAGGCAAGGAAGCTCAGCCAGCCAAGGATTCTCTCTGAAACACTCTGGCACTGCTTATTTGAAATGAAAAACAAATATCCCTACACACAGAGTTCCCATATGACCCGGCAATTCCACTCCTAAGTATATACCCAAGAAAAAGTAAAAACATATGCCCACATAAAATCTTGTATATGAGTGTTCGTATCAGCATTACGCGCCATAGCTAAAAAGGATGTGTGAATAAATAAAATGTGATACGTACATACAGTGGAATATTAGTTGGTCATAAAAGGGAAGTACTGATTCATGCTACAACATGGATGAACCTTGAAAAATGTCAGGCTAGGAAAAAAGTTAGCCACAAATACCACATGTTGTATGATTTCACTTCTATGAAAAGTTCAGAACAGGCAAATCCACGGAGACAGAAAATACATCCGTGGTTGCCAGGGAGGGGGGGCATGGGGAGTGACTGCTAATGGGTATGAAGTTTCTTTTCAGGGTGACGGGAATGTTCTTGAATTAGGTAGAGTGGATGGTTGCACAATTGTGAATACAAGAAAAACCACTGAATTATACACTTTAAAACATAAAAAAAAAAACCCACTGAATTTTATACATTTAAAAACATCTCAATAAAGCCATTAGAAAGCAAAACAAAACAAACACCCCTTTGAGAACGGGAGAAACCAGCTGATAAGAAGTCAAGTCCTAGGGTCAGGGGAGGGTGCCTGAGAGGCAGTCAGCCCTCACAGGGAAGTCAGGCCCTGCTCCCGCGATCTCCCATTGGCTGCTCCCCAGAGCGTCCCCTTGCCTGCCTTCCTCGCCCCCCCATCCAGAAATCTGGCTGAACCCACTTTTCAGCCCTGCTTCCCAGGGATCCACCACTCTCCTCTGATCTGTCTGCTTCCACCACTGCATTCATGTTTTGTCTTTTGTTGCAATTTCTGCATCTTTGGAGGCCTATGCCCTACCCACAAATTGTGCGTGCCCATGGGGGAGGGTGCCTCTCTCAGACCTTGAGCTTGTCCCACATTGGGTACCACGAGTTAGGCTATGTGCATAATGAATAAGATCACAGTGAGGCCCTCCAGGCTCCCAGCCCACGCTCAGCTAAGGAGTGCTGCCCTCTCCCAGGGCCTGGGAGCCCCCCTGGGACAGGGGTGTGCAGGCTTGGATCCAGGCTATGGAGGCCAGGGAGGAACTGGGCAAGGCCACCTCTGGGTGAAAGGAATACCGAATACCGCTGGAGGAAGAGCGTGCACACAGTGCCCAGGCTCAGGACTGCTTCCTTTGCGGCTCAACTGAGAGGGGTGACTCAAGAAGATGAAGCACCCTGGCCAACAGGGGGCGCCAGGCCCGCGCCGTGACAGGCACGCCCCGCCACGAGGAGTGTGGTTGAAAGCTCGGCTCCTCAGCCTCATCTCAGCACAGAGACCAGCCCCAAGGAGCGACAGGACAGCTCTGGTCACTAGAAGAGGATGTCTGTGCCATGGGGGATGAGAGGACATTAGCCCAGGTTCTAGGCATGAGCCTGGTTCCGTGAGTCTTATGGCTTCATCGTGGCTGCTTGTCTCAGGAAGCCGCCCCTTGAGGGAAACGATCCCCCAGCTTCTCCAAACTTCTCCGAAGTCCTACAGGTCCTGGGGCTGAGGGGACCTAAGGGGTGGAAGCTACCCTTCCTTTATGCAGCCACCACGTTCTAACTACTCCTCGGGTGGGCACAGTGCTGTCCCACGGGCCAAACTCATGCTAACAAATTCTCCCATCTGAGTTCTGTGCAAGGGGCAGGGAGGCCGCTCTGGGCCCTAGTTTCCCTGTGGGGAAACAGGCTCAGGGAGGACACATGGTGTGGCCCAGGGTCACACAGTGCTGCGTGGAAGAGCAAGACTTTGCCTGACAGCTCACCACCTGAGGAAGGCAGAGCAGGACTGGGATCCAAAGCCACGCCGACTGCCTCTCTCCCAAGGCCAAAGAAAGCCACCTCTGCAGGAAGTTGTCACCCGCTCCTGCAGCCGCTGTTGCTCTTAGCGAATTTGAGAGATTTCAAATCTCCCTGCATCTGGGCTGATGCTCTGGGGGTTTCTCTCCTTTTGGGGGAGGGAATCCAAAGCCTTACCCCCGTAAGAGAAGGCATAGCTGCTGGGATGTGGGGCCTGCAGAGAAGAGGTTGTGGCCCTGAGACAGGATGGAGCGGGCCGGGTGGGTTCCAAGGCCCTGGGCAGCTAGGCAGGAGCGGGGCCACCCATTGAAGCCCCTGAGAGTCGGCTCACTGCAGAGGCAAGAACTTAGACTCTTTCGCACCACACGGAGGTGCTCTGAGACACAAAGATTCTGTTCTTCTCAGGGCCCATCTTAGCTATATATATACTTAGGGGGCCAGACTACATTAGAGACAGATAAGGTAGAAATATGTAGCTCTTACCCAGAATCAGAAGCTCTCATGGAAGCCAGTCTGAGAAAGAAAACTGGCCCAAGAGCTAGGAGGGCCAAGGAACTCTTAAGGACAGATCACACGAAGCAGAGGGGTTAGGAGCTGGCCCCTGGGTGGCTGGGCAGGTCCAGACTGGCTGCTTCCCTGCCCTGGTGTGCTCCTGCCTGCCTCGGGCCCATGGGCTTCAGATCATTCCTTTGGAGCCTGGAAAGCCAGGATCTTGGTCCGGTCATGGGGCAGCAACAGAGAGGAAGGGGAGGGTCAGGGGAAGCCTCAGGCCAAAGCTGAGCAGAGCAAGCAAGGGCCCCTGGGACAGAGGTAGGTGAGGTCCGGTTTGCAGCCAGGACCTTTAGTCTGCCTTCCCTGGGGCTCAACTCCAGAAGTTCAGGCCCTGCTGTTGGCCGCTAAGAGGCTCTAGTCGGGATCTTGATCCCTGGAAACCTCAGATGAGCCACCACATTCCCAAGGCCACAGATCCAGCCATGCCCTCTACCCTTCTTTTCCTGGACTTCAGCTGCTCCTCTCTGACCACCCAGACCCCCATCCGCACCCCGTCCCCTCACATGCCCAGACTGCAGGCTCACGAAACTGAAGGAAGGAAGGAGCAGGGAGCAGCCTGAGGCTGGAGGGGTGAGGAGCGGACACCCTGGAAAGCTCAAAAGGAAGAACGCTTCCCCCTCACATCATGCACTGTTTTTGCTGCCCTAATGTTATCTCCTTTGATTTATTTCCCCAGAGTAACTGTGGTATAATATATTTGGTCTTTGTCTCTGGTTCCTGGCCCAGAGCTCCTAAAACCCTTGGAGTTTCCTGAGTGATAGGAGTATCTTTTGTGATTCGTGAGGAGCCCTTTCTGAGCAGACCTGCATTTATGCTCCGGAGGTGACTTAAGGCGAGGCCTCCAGCTAGCCTCAGGGTGGGGCGGGTCCTGGTCACCAGAAAGACCAAGCAATAGGAGGGCTGGAACTTCCAGCCCTACGCACTGACAGACCTCTAGGAAAGACAGGGAGGGGGCTAGACATTAAGCTTTATAAAAACTCTTGAACGAGACTTGATGAGCTCTGGCTTGGTGAATACATCCAGGTGCCAGGAGGGTGGTGCAACCCAGTTTCCCCGGGGACAGAGCTCCTGGGCTGGGGAAGCACCGCCCAGATCTCGCCCTATATACCTCTTCATCTGTATCTTATACAGTGAACTGGTCAATGTAAGAAAATGTTTCCCTGAGTTCCGTGAGCTTTCCTAGCAAATTCTCTAACCTGAGGAGGGGATTGTGGGAACCCCAATTTATAGCTGGTCAGTCAGAAGTAGAGATGACAACTGGGATTTGTGGTTGGCCTCCGAAGTGGGGGCAGTCTTGTGGGACTGCGCCCTTAAACCTGCAGGAGCTAATGCTAGGTAGTGTCAGAATTGAGTTAAATTGTAGGACACCTAGTCTGTGTCCACTGAGAATTGGAGAACTGCTGGGTGGTGCTGGAAAACATGCCAGAGTAGTACAAATAGTCTTAACAGAGTGTAAGTCTGGGGCACCTGGGCAGCTCAGTTGGTTAAACATTTGCCTTCAGCCCAGGTCATGATCTCAGGGTCCTGGGATCGAGCCCTGCTCCCTGCTCAGTGGGAAGTCTGCCTCTCCCCCTCCCTCTGCTGCTCCCCCTGCATGTGCACGCTCTCTCTCTCAAATAATAAAATCTTAAAAAAAAAAAAGGAAAGGAGACAAAGCACTTCTTGTGATCCTCTCTGCTCCCCTCCCAACCTCCTTTGCCTGTTCATTCATTCACTCACTATTCCCTTAACAAATAATTGCTAAGCATCTACTACTAGGAACTGGCCCCAAGCCATATATTTTAATAAGAATTATACTAACATTGATGATTTTTTGTCAAGAAAGTTTTTTTTTTTAAGATTTTATTTATTTATTTGACAGAGAGAGACACAGCGAGAGAGGGAACACAAGCAGGGGGAGTGGGAGAGGGAGAAGCAGGCTTCCCGCGGAGCAGGGAGCCCGATGCGGGGCTCGATCCCAGGACGCCAGGACCATGACCCTAGCTGAAGGCAGACGCCCAACGACTGAGCCACCCATGTGCCCCAAGAAAGTAGTTCTTAATGAGCTTCATTAAGTCAGTTTGATTCCTTGATCAATTTTCTATTCATTAGTGTTAAACTAAGATTTTTTTTTTTTTTTTGCCCCTTCCCCATTTTTATTTTACTAGAATTCCTTTTTTTTTTTTCCTGGCCCTTAAGACAATTTTTTTTTTTAATTCCTTTTTGGAATTATTTTCATTGGGATCGATTATTTTTAAATTTAAAGTGACTATTTGGTTCATGATCAGTTTTTGGCTCATATTAAATCTATGAACTACAGCTTTTGACACCATTGAGATTTCTTCTGTGATAATTATTTCTACCAAAACATATCTCCTGAGCCAACTTTGGCAGATCTAAATTTTCTCAGGAAGACTTGATTCCTCCATCAATTTTTAGTCAATAACATATTTTGCCAGGTGCAGTCTTAACTGTTGCCAGTTTTGCTTTGTGTTAATTATTTCAACCAATTTTGATTTTTTCCCTGGATCATATTTTTTATTTTTACATTTTCAATAATATTAATGAGATGTTATTCTCACACACAGGCATATTTTAGCACTGATCTGATAAAGCATTCTGAGGATCAAAGAACAGTGTGAAAACATCCATGGGGCAGAAAGGCAGGTCCACACTCTGCACCTGAGCTAAGTACCAGGTCAGAACCAGGTACCTGAGGGAGAGCTGCCCCCTGCCCTCTGTTCCTCCAGAGCCTTAGCCCCTGCCAAGACACCTCACAGATGGGGAAGAGCTTCTGGCTGGAGTGAGAGGAGCTGCCCTGCAAGAGACAGCCTCTGACCAACAGGCAAAGAGATGGGGTACAGTTCTGGCATCCCGTCATAGGCTGGAGTCTGCCTCTGCTGGGCTTCAGACTTTTCTACCCAGAAAAGTATCTCTGAGACATTCAGCTGAGAGAGGACCCAGATGCTTCTTGGTGCCTTAGTTTCCCTGCCATAAAAGGGGGGTGGGGGGTGGGTAACTAATCAGGGTCCTTTTAGGCCTGAGGCTGTGACTTTGTTCACTGGCTCCAGGCTCTGGGCCTGCTTCCGGGGTCCCCTCTACCTCTTAGCTGAGGCTCTCCTGGGAATAGCTGAAATGAGACAGCCCACCTGGATTCAAAGGTAAGCAAGACCAAGTATGGAGAGCCGGAGGCCACAGATGTTCTCACCTGGGATCTCTACTTCTCTGACCCAGGACACCAAAGAATGACAAAGAAACCTCGTCAAGGAGGTTAGTCTCCTGGCCTTGCCTCAATACGCTCATTCCCCCACAGACATGTCTCCATACCCAGTACCACTAGGCAGCAAGCAGCCAGCAACCCCTGAATGTAAATGGTGAAGCACAGACCCAGAGAGAAGGGGGGCCTGCCTTGCCCAGGGACAGACAGGGAGTGGGGTGTGGGGGGCAGAGCCAGCTGTGATGCAGGAGTTCTGGCTCCCAGCCCTGGGCTCCAGCCCACACGAGAGCCTCATTCAGTCCTGCTCCCATGTGAAGAGCTGCTCAAGAGGTCTCTGCCCAGGCCGCCTCAAAGATGCTGGCTGCCCCTGGCCTGGCAACAGCCAGGGAGGGGTTGAGGGCCCTCAGTCCAACAGTTGCAGGAAGACTGGCTCAGGGAGGAACCACCGTCCCCTCTCCCAGGGTCACCAATGAGTGAGAAGAGAGGCCCCTGGGTAACAGACAGCTGCGCAGCAGGCTCCCAGTGTCCTCCACAAACCTACCATCTGTGACACGAGGAATCCAGCAGTTCCATCCCCGGCCCTGGTCCCTGCTTGTGCTTACAGTCAGGGCTATTGCCTCTCACCACTAGGGCTGGGGAGCCTGGGAGTGCCTTTACCACCACCTCCCTAGGCCCACGGGAGGCAGAGGCCTAGTTCTCATCTGCAACTCCTGCCACATAACAGACTTGCGGGCTATCCTAGGCAAGTGTCTTCCCTCTCTGAGTACAACCTACTCCTCAGCAAAATGGGGCTAGTGTTTGATCTCCCAGCCTCCAAGGGGGCTGTGAAGATTTCATGAAAGGCTTTGAGACATCCGTGGCCTTCCCTGGTGTGAGGCAGAGGCAACAGGCCTCCTGGGGATGGAGCTGATGTTTCATTCTCTCTGGGGGCAGCTAAACTGTTGGCCACCTGGGGCCAGAGTTTGCTGACCTCTCACGGTAGGCTGATATCTAAGATGGTCCCCAACGATCCCATTTTCTGGTGTTCATGACCTTGTGTAATACCCCCAGTTCCTTGAGTTCGAGCTGGACCTAGTGACTTGCTCCCAAGGAAGAAAATACAGCCAAAGTGATGGAATGTCACATCTGTGATTAGATGTGTCATATCTTATAAAAGACTGTGACTTCCTGCTTGCTAGCAGACACTCTCTCGATGGTTTTAAAGGAAACAAGCTGCCATATTGGAGAAGCCCACGTGGTGCAGAAATGAGGGCTGTCCCTGATCCACAGTCAGTGAGGAATGGAAGCCCTCAGCCCAACAGCCCAGGAGGAACTGAATCCTGCCAACAACCAAAAGAGTAAACTGGGAAGCTCAAATCCCAGACGAATCTTGACATGAGACCACGGCCCCAGCCAATGCCTCAATTATCATCTGTAAAAAAGCCTGAGCTAGAGGACCCAGCTAAGCTGTACCTGGACTCCTGACCCACGGAAACGATGAGATTAACAAGTGGGTGTTGTTTTAAGATGCTCAATTGTGAAATAATTTGTTACGCAGCAATAGGTAGCGAATACACTACTACGTTGGCATACCACAAAGGAGGGGGGCCTCTCCTCAGGCCACAGAGGGGGCGCCCTGCAGACCCATCTCAGCCCCATAAGCCATATTGTTGTGAGTTTTCCTCCAGAGTCCAGTCCTTGCTGTGGGGTACTATGAGGAGCCCAGAGGACAGATTCCCCCAGCTTGCAGCTGGGCGGGCCGGGAAAGTGGGCAGAGCTGACCCATCTCCTGAAGCCAAGGCCCAGGTCCTTTCCAAAGAGCAGTCCTGCTAGGGCTCCAAACCCCACGCGTGTCTGGAGCAGAGTAAGTGTTTCAAAGTATAATCATTTCCAATTTCTCCCCTGCTCCTCACTAAAACCTGACAAAGGTTAGGGAACTGTACCAACCATCTGTAAGACCATCAGGAGCTTGGCCTACTGAAGGCTCAACAGACCTAAAAGGCGGTCGTGATCACACCCATTTGACCGGTCAGAACAGATATTACAATTCAGTATCCAGAATCATGAAGTGGCAGAGGTGGGATCTGAACCCGGTCTGTCTGACTCAAAGCCCACACTAGTTCCACTTGCTTTACAAATGGGGAAGCTGAGAAACAGAGATCAAGCATCCGGATGGCACCCGTTGGCAGCCCCCACACAATCCTTCCCAGACACTAGGGATCAGGAACCGGAGTTTTTAAAGATTCAGGGAGGGGAGAGACAGGACAAAGCAGGTGCCAGCCATGGGCCGCAGGAGCCCAGGCCAGAGCTGCTCCCTCTTACGTAGGAAGAACGGGTCTCCCTCCACTCTCCGTCAAGTCATCACACCAACCAGCGAGGCTGAATTATTAAAACTCCCTTCTGGGGTACCACACGGGTGTTTCTCCACTGAGACTCCAAGCAGAGGGGAGGCTGCTCCCGCCCCACAATATTAAAATGTCAGGAGTTTAAGGCCGGAGCTGGTTGAGTCATAAGTTATCAGCACCCAGTGAGGGCCGACAGAATGCCTCCCTTAAATTATTAAGCAGAAAGCGTCAGACTGTAATATTTTGCTAAACCAAAGTACAAACACAGACAAAGATGTCATTTCAATATTTGAAACCAGCAAGTTTAATTTAAAATAAGAGCAAACCAATAAGCTCAGAACATAGTGGCGTATGAGAGGAAAATTATACTATGAGAGGAAAAAAAGTAGAAGGACTTAAGAAATTTATAAAAGTAATCTCCAAGTGGAAATTAGAAATCAAGGCCTAGAAACAGAATAACACAAAAGAAATATTACTGTCCACTTTCTAAATCAATATAACACTGCTCCACGCCGGAATTACCATGGTAACTCAAGTAAAAAGAATCAAGCAATTCTTATTATTTCAAAATAAAATCACAGCCTGAAGCCTGGGTTTTATTACAACCACTGATAGATCACTGGCTTGTATTTATCTGAAATATTGCTTTTCAATCAGCTGGTTTATGAATGTACACAGGCCTCTCACCAGCCCACTTACCTTCCCGTTTTTGAGGCAAGGGGCTAACCAATGAATTGATTCCCGCCTGGCTGCATCTGCATATAGACCCAGGCTTGAGTCAACCTCGGGTAAGCACGGAGCTTCTCACCCCTTCCACCCATCCAGTAGCATCACAAGACAGAGAGGAAAAGCCTGAGAAGGCAGTGGGGGCTGAGCTCATTGTGGTTCCCCTCCAGGCTTGCCCTCCAATGGCAACCCCGGAAAAACTGCCCTGGCCAGCCAGCCTCCCTCCCCTTGTCCCCAGCCATCCTCTTTCTGGCTCCTCCTCATCTCCCTTGAACTGCACCACCCCCCCCCCCAAGTCCGCCCACTGGAACAGAGAGGCGACAGAGCATACCCTGCAGTAAAGATGGCCTGAACTCTGGCACTTGCAAGTGTGGGACCTGCGACCAATTACACAGCCTCTTTGGATAGCAGTTTTCTCATCTGTGAAATGAGGATAATACGTGTGGCTTTTTCCGAAGGTGGTTCAGGGTATTCAATGAGATCATACGTGGAAGATGCTTTGGTGGAATGAGTACAGAAATGGCCCCAATTCTCTACCCCTCCTGCTGGTAGGCATCCATGCCCTTTGCAATGTGACTTTCCACCTCCTCCCTTCAAGAGCAGACTCTGACTGCCCCCACCCTACCCCCAAACTCGGGCTGGCCTTGGGATCTATTCTGGCCTACAGAATGTGGTCAAAGCGAAAACCTCCCAGAGCCAAGTCCAGGCCTCAGGAAACCTTGTGTACTTCCAGTCTCCCTCCTGACCCGTCTCTACTATGAGAACACGCTGGAAGAGCTTGCTGGATGATGATGGACGCTTGTACCCCCAGCATCCAGGAGATCAGCCATCTGCCAGGCATGAGACAGTCCAGCAGAGACCTGAGAAACCATTCAGCCAAGCCCAGCCTAAAGCACTGACCTACAGATTCAAGGGCTAAATGGATGCTTGTTGTTTTGAGCCTCTGAGTTTGGGGTAGGGCGGTTGGTTATGCAGCAATAACTTGCTGATACATGTGCAGAGCACAACACCTTACTTTTAAGTAAGGGTTCACACATAACAAGTGTGTTTATATGAGCCCTAAACACTGACAGGCTAAGGTCAAAGAGATCACACCGTATCTGTGCAGAGAGCAAGGTCACTGCACAGAGGCATGAGGCTTCCTGGTTGGTCAAGTGTGTACACGGACATTAGGTGCCAGTTAGGTATTGCTCCCATTACAGAGATGTGAAAACTGAGGTCCAGTAAGTTGTCTGGAGTCACATCGCAGTCAGCTGGGACTAGCACCCGGGTCTCCTGAAGCATGCCAGTAGGCTGTGCCTGAAGATAGTAGGCCACTCAAGGAAGTTCAGCTGGGAAGAGGTAGGAACTAGTGACCCAATCTGACTCAGCAGACCTGCACTCTGGGGCATCTGCCCCTGCAACCTGGACCAGCCTGCTCAGTCCTCTCTTACCCCCTGCTTTTAATTCGCCCCAAGTTGTGTTGGCCACTGTGGACGCCTGCCTTAGACAAAACACAAAATGAACGCGCTCCAACAAGAGACCACCAAGGGAGGGTGAATGTGACTCTGAGCATGGCCTGGAACGGTAAGAGGCTTTGGTCATCCGTAGGCTCCTGCAAGCCAACTATAGGGGAAAGGGCATGCCAGGCAGGGGGTGGGCACCGTAAACAAGAGCACAGCAGTAGACGCGGGGTCTGCCTGGAACATGGCACGGCCGGGTCTCGCGCACAACGCCAGGGCAGCACAGACCAGGGCCCTGGCTCTAGTGAGCACCAGGAGCAAGATGCCAGGTGGGATGGGGAGGCCAGGCGGCGGCAGAACAGAAATAGGTGGGGCCAGAGCCCCAGATGACTGCAATCCAGTTGTGTGCTGATAAACACTTCACAATTGGCTCCGCCAAGGTCCATGGGGTTAATATTCCCACCATGGCTGATTTCCTGCTACCAGTGTGATGCCACCGAACTCAAGAGCTAGGAAGACAGTGTAAGATCAGCTTTTGTAGGCCAATACACGCTGACTCCACTGGTGTGGTCCTATCCCGAGGGCAGGCCTGCCAGGCCAACTCACTCTAGCAGCACTGGGAAGAGTTAAGCCCGATGAGGGGGAGGATGCCCTCTGTGCCTCAGTGTCCACCACAGGCAGGGCAGGCAGGCAGGATGGGCTACTTGCCATATGCACCTCTGGGGCTGCTCTAGTACATGAAGACCCAGGCCAGGTTAGTGCCCATCAGCACCTGCCAGCAGGACTAACATTTGAGGACAGAACTGTGTCCTGTGGGCTGTCAGTAGGCTGGCTGGAGCCACAACCGGGATGCTCAGGCACCTAGCACCAGGACAGGTGATGTCCCTCCTAATCGGACTTTTCTACCACCCAGGTCATCATGCCTCAGGGCAAAGATCAGAGGGCACGGAAGCCGGACAGAGAACCCAGAAAGATGCTGAAGCTCTGGGTTCCCTACATGAGCCCGGGCAACTCTCCTGCCCACTTTCAGCCTCGACTGTCCCCCTGTAGATGGAAGGGCTTGCAGAGAGTGGTCTTGGAGGCTTCTTCCTACAACGCTACCTGCCTTGGGGATCTGGTCAGTGGTAAGTAGTGAAGTCAGCCTGCCTCCTGGACAGCAGTGATCAGTGGTCATGCTGGATAAACCGGAAGAGGGACAGTGAATGAACAAGGCAGTGAACAAGGCACCACATTGGGCACTGGATTATTTGATCATAGTGTAACTGCATGGAGAACAATGTCACCTGACACAAGCATGAGGCTTCCTCCTGGTTTATCAAGTGTATACATGGACATCATCTCATTTCATCCTCATTAACCACCCAACCAGTTAGATGCAACTGTTCTCATTGTAGAGGTGAGATGCTAGAGAAGCAGAGTAACCCAAGCATTGGGTGGGCATGGGGCACAAACCCACAGTGGACATGTTGGACCTGAAGAGCTTAGCAGGGTGGTGGAGGTCGCAGCCAGCCCACTGGTTCCTGGCACGCTGTGGTACCAGTGCCCTTTTCTCTACCTTCCCCCCTAACTCCTTCCAATCTCCTTCCTGATCAGGGGCTCCTCTGGGCCCTGGAGGTGGATCTGAACAGCAGCCTTGGCCTGCCGGCTCCTTGGGGGCAGCTCTGGAGGGGGCCCACATTTGCTGAAGACCCCAGAATGGCTTGGTTCATGCCCCTCAGCAGGCTCCCCAGCGCTGTCTTCTGCTCAGAGAAGGCCCGGCCCCGTCCAACCATGGTCACTTCCAACTCCAGCAGCCGTGCGTGCGCAGCCCACTGCACCGAGGCCGAACCTCATGTTCCTCTGCCCGTGACCACAGAAGGGCGGCCGCCCATGCCCGCTGGCAATCATCCATCTGTTCCAAGGGAGAGAGACCAAAATAGATCTCTTCTTGGTCCTGCTCACAAATGGGGCCCTGCTGGGAGGCTCCTTAGATGGAAGTGGGTGGGGCGGCCTCCAGGTCTGACTCTGGGACCCTGGCTGGGGTGAGGAAGCAGCTCTCTGACGGATGAGAGGCAGGCCCCAGCTCTAGGAGAATGCACATTTACTTGTGCTAGAAGCATCTTTGTGCGACATGTTCAGAAAGAGAGAGACAGTAAGACAGAAAGGCAGCCACAGAGGCCAAGTGAGTGGCCACATCAGCACCAAGCCCCGGCATGCAAAGGGTGAAGCTTTTAGGCGAGTGGCGGCCAGTGATCTCAGCTTCCCCCAGTCCTAATGCTCCTGAAAAGCTCTCTCCCACTCCCTGTAATTGGGCATCAGTAGTTAATGCAGTATTGACTGCATTACACGCTCCCGTGCCTCCCCTCACTAATGCCAATTGCATCACCTTGTACAGTCACCGGCTTGCTTAGCCAATAGCCGTTAAAAGCAATCCAAATCATGAATCATATGGGAAACTTTTAGCAAGACACTGCCATCCAAGGAGACAATTTACAGTTGAGTTAATCTGGGTACATTAGCGAGACATGGATTCTGGACGACAGACCAATTTATGTTGTTTCCCTGTCCCCCCCCACCCCCTTAGTGTTCTGTGTGGGCAAATGAACGGAAGAGCGGGGAACAGAGAGAAGCACCTGCTTCTTTACCCAAGGCTCCAGGAGGGGGTGAGGGAGACCCGTCTTTATAGGCTCTCTGCCAGGCTGAATTGGGGCAGGAAGGGTAAGCAGCTGTACATGCTGCTCAAGATTTGTGAAGCCTCGTGCCCAGCAGCTGAGGAGGTAGCTGCTGCTGGAGCTGCGAGTGGTAGTGGAGATGCAGATGGAGACCCTCCTCCTCTAGGCCCCGGGCAAGTGTCAGGCCTGGTCCCCATCCTGCCAGGCTTACCAGGCCTTTACACACCCTCAGCAGACACGGGTGCCTGCTGGGCTCTGCCTTCCTGCCGACCCCCTGGGGTCTCTGGCGTGGAAAAGCATCAGGGCGCACTCCCTGCCTCCATCTCTGGGGCCAGGAAGGGTCCCGGTCACACTCTGCTAGGAGAGACCCCGGGGACTCTTTGTACTCTGGGGCATGATGGCATAGCCCAGGAGGTCCTGCTGAGGGCTGAGCAAAAGCTGGTCAGTCCCCAGGAATAGCCAAGAGCCTGCCCTGGCAGATGAACCAGGTCCACTGCGGAGGCCACACTCATAGCGGTCATTAACAATTGAAGACTCGCTGTCTGGCCCTCCTCAGGCCAGCTCCACTCTCCTTAGGCAATTTTACTTATTCAAAATGCTCTCAGAATCATGTCTGGTGTTTAGCTCTGCAACCCGCCTGCTGTTTCCTATGGTCACCCCAGTCTTCCTACGGGGCCGCTGCAGAGGCCGCTTACCTCTTTCTCCAGCATGCACCCCCAAGAGGGCACCCACTGCATCCTCTCCTGCCCAGTCCCCCCATAACCCAAGGCTGTCCCTGTGCTTGGGGTTGCCTGGACCCTCTGCTGCCTGCCTCTGAGTACTCAAGGGCCGATTCTCCAATGGCCTGAGGGCTAATCTGGTTCTCAGGGCAGGAGCTCCCGTTGCTCCCCGGAGACTGCAAGCCCCCCCCCCCCCAGAAGGCCCCCAGCCGAGTGCTAGCTCAAGCACCCGTGCCAGGGAAAAAGAAGGGCTCTTTCTCTGGGAAAGTTGGAGCAGGGCTTCCTTTGCTGACAGGCAGGCCCGATGGTATTTAGAAAGCCCGGACCCTGAGTTCCAGTAAAGTGGAGATGGTTAGGCCAAGAGCAAGCGTCCAAATGAAAGCAATTAATCTTAAAACCAGAAGTTTAACCATTTGCAAAACAGATCTTTCCTCTCTGTGGTGGCCCTTCACTGCTCGACCTAATGGATTACTTTATTAATAATGCACTGTGCTTAAAAGCAAAAAAAAAAATTTTTTTTCTGACGATTCAATACTTCAGAAAGTCTCTTAAACCCGTTGCTACGGCAAAGCGATTGATATTTTATTATCTTTCAGAAGTGCAACATGAAAGCCCTGCAGCCCAGCAGAGCAAGAGCTTTGGTCCTCGGCAGCTAGCAGACCTGACTTCAACCAGAGGAGCCCCGGCCTCTTCCGACAAGATGCTGTCAGGTGGAGAAAAGGCATTGGGGGTGGTTAATAAGAGCCCCGAGTCCCTGCTGTAGCCAGACAAAGGGTGCAGTGCTGCATCCCAGAGGGATATGCTTCTTGGGGGCCCTGGGGGGCAAGGCTGCCACCTAGCCCAGAGGGCCACCTGCTGAAAGGGCATAAGTGCCAGGAAGAAATCAGGCAGCAGGCTCGGAGGGACAGAGCCTTTCTCGGCTCGGAGAGAAAGCCTCGGAGTCGATCCAGAGCCTTTCTCCCTTCCCCAATGGAAGGTGCCACCTACATCTGCCCTCCACTCCCTGTTAGAGTCTGGCCTCCCCTAATTCCAGGAAACCCTGCCACCTTCAGGGTTTCCTGGAATTAGGGGAGGCCAGACTCTAACAGGGAGTGGAGGGCAGATGTATGAGCAGAGGACTGCTTTTGGAGGACACCTCTGGGCTGGGCAGGACAAGTATCAAACGGCTCCTCAGGGCCCCACCTGCCTACTACCTTCCTGGTGCTCTGGGCCCCAGAGCTCAGTGGTATGAACTGTAGGGGGCACCATATTGTTCAGACTGAGCTGAGTGGGGGACTGAGGGGCATCATGAGCTCTCCTCTGCAGATCTGGTGGAGACGAGGGGAAACACGGAGGCCCAGGGTGGCTGTGGTGCACTGCTGTCTGGAGGCAGGATACTGGCTAAAATATGACCTCTAGGTATCTATTCATATTCAGGGCTCATCCGAAAATCTTGAGTATCACCGAACTCAAAGGAACTCGGGGGTGCCTGCCCGGAGCACTACCTACGTGGCAGTGGTGGGGTCATCTTGTTGCATGAGACCAGTCTCCCTGCCTGAGGCCTCCCACGTATAGGGCCTGGATTTTCTCCATTTCTGGCTTGAGCCTGGGGAACAAGCATGCCAAATGACCATGGCTGAAGACATACCCTGAGGTCCACATCTCCCTGTGGGGAGAGTACCTCCACACACCGAGGAAGGGTCCTCTGCACTGGCTTCTGCAAGCCCCTCATTTTACCAAGAGGGAAAGTGAAGGCTAGCTCTGGGCATGACTGGTCTGAGAGAACCTGGGGAGCTCACGACAAAATGCCTCTTCCCTCCTGGTCTGGCCTGACCGGGTCTTTCTCCCTGTCATTCTATACAGAACTGCAGAAGCCTAGTCCTCTGACAGCCCCCAGAAGGATCCTGGAGAGAGGGCTCTGAAGAGCTGAGAGCATACTAGAGATGGAGGTCGCACCCCAGCCAGGCCCCGGCAAATGCATTCTTTTGGCCAGAAGCACTTAGTTGCCCCTTTCCTCTCTTACTGTATACATGCTGAGAAACAGCCTTCAAGGCTCCCCCACATGCCACCCCCAGGCCAGACACTTTAAATGCCTCTCCCTAAAGGAGGTCTCAGAGGTGGTGGGGAGGCTAGGGGCACCAACATGTGGTAGCGGTGAAGTGCACGTCCTGTGTGACCTTGATCAAGTCACTTAACTTGGAATTTTCACCAAGTAACCATGTCAGTAACACCACTCACCCAGGCACAGGCCCAGGCCCAGGGGAGACTCACTAGTAGAAGGTCAGAGAATGGCCACCACCATCAATCCAAGAGGATTACTGGTGACACGTGCAAACCACCTTCTCAGCTCCTTACCAGTAGAAATCAGGCGACAGCATGGGTGCCAACAATTACATCCTCATCTCCCTACAACACCAACACACCAGGCAACCCTCACCTACAGGGCAGGAGGGCCCGGGGCCAGCCAAGAAACAGCTACTGTTTGGCCGCCCGCATCTGTGTTTGGGTCACGGGGCACCCACTTGGTTTTACCCTTAAGTGAGCTGCGTTCCCCAACCTCCCCTAAACATACCAGGACCCTTCCAGTCAGGAAGGCTTTGGGGTCTCTGGGACCACGTGCTAGAGGCTTGCAGCCACCATGGGCCCCTGTGTTCTGACCTCTGGGGCGCACTGAGGCTCCTGATCACTTCAGGTTCATGTCATTCTCCAGGGCCTCGCCGGCACGAGTGCTACCGGCCGGTGGCGGGACACTTTCTTCCTCTGGGCCAAACTCCCGCCTGCGCGCTCAGGGGACGGGGAGACAGCAGGCCGGCACAGGAGGCGTCTGTCTCCCCGAGGGGCCGGTAGGCCTTCCCCTCGCCCGCCGGCGCCCCGGGGCCAGCACGGTCTTCCCGCGCGCCCGCTGGCCGCAACCTCTGGCGTCCGATTCTCCCCAAGCCCCTGATTTGCTCGGCGCTCCCGGCCTTCTCGGGTTACCCGGCTGGCGCGAGGGAGAGCGCGAGGGAGATGGCTCCGGTGAGAGGAGCCGCCGCAAAGACCAGACGCAGCGCGCGGAGCGCCACTGCGCCGAGATCTGAGGGGACCGGAGCCTGCACGCGGCCGGAGCCGGCCGGCCGGCTCCCTCACCCCTCCCCCCGCCCCACCTGGCCGCCCCTGCCCCCGCCCCCCACCGACCCCCGCGCGCCGCCCGCCGCCCGCCCCCCGCAACCCCGGCACAGCCCGGCGTGTGCGCGCCCGCGTCTGCATCCCAGCGTGTGCTCCCGCGCGCCGCAGCGGGGGGCGAGGGGGTGCGGGGCGGCGGCCCCCTGCCCGCCACCTACCGTCCTCCTTGTCCAGCACCATCATCTCGGGCGCTCCGTGTCCAGCCGCAGCTCGGCTCGGCCGGGAGAAGGGCGCCGACTCCGGGCGCGCTTCGGCGGGGCGGCCGGTCCTCGGGCAGCGAGCGGGCTCTAATTACCCGCTTGTCCGGCTCTTAACCTAGATTGCACTCAGCTAGAATTACATTCAGGAGCGAAGCACTTCTTAGATACAAAAGCAGTCTCACCTACTTTTGTGCCTCAGAATTGCAAGGAACTACGAACTGCAATTTAGAGAGAGAGAGAGAGGGAGAGAGAAGGGGGAAGAGAGGATCAGAGCCGTTTCTTTGATTCTCACCTTCTAAATGGCTCAATTTGCCCAGTATAATCTGTCTTAATGTAATTGCATTTGATAGCTCATAACCCTGGCTCTGGCAACGACACAGCTTTCAGCCTCATAAAGTGTTTTCGCCTCGGATTTAATCTGAATCTCAATCTAAAATTATATTCAAAGAGATGGGGGAATCTCGGCGGCCGTCTCCCGCTGCCTTTCTCCCTCAATGTATGAGGTTTGCACTCCTGCTACTGAATAAATGCACACATTTCCCGAGGCCCCCCTCCCTCCCGGGTTAATGGGGAGTGGAGACGCGCGGCTGCCCGGCTCCGCAGCGCCACCTGGAGGTCGCTCGGCCCTAGCTCGGCGCCTAGTTCCGCGCAGCACCCAGGGTCCTCATCCCAGGTATTTGTCCAGTGGACCACGCTTTTTTCCACTCCCACCCCCTCAGCCTTAGTTTCTGACCGCCCCCCTCCCCGCCCATCCGGGCGATCTTTCTCTGATCTCGTACCCTTCCTTCCTACCAGCTCTGCTGGAGGCTTCTGGCTGCCTCCTGGATTGTCTGGCAAAGTTAACACTCTGCAGGGTACAAACTCTCCCACTTTGAGTCTTCCAGCATCACCCTTACCCCAGCAACCCCCCGCCCCAAGAGCATCCTAATTCCATAGGGAGCAGGATCCTGTCTCAGCTTCTCTCTGAGCAAGCACAGCATGGCCTTGAAGGTTTTTCTCATTCCAAAACTATTTATTGAGCATGTATTATTCTAAGACACTGGCAAAACCACAGTGAACAAAAGATTCCAGCTATTTCGGAGTTGAAAATTCTTGCTCTGTAACTCAGGAGGCAGGAAGGAAGACAGTGTCCATCTCCTCTCCTCCTGAACCCTACTTTTCCCCAAGAGCCTTGGGGCTAGTGCCCAGGCTGCCTACTCTAGGAAGGCCACTCTTAAATACCAAGAGCTTTTTTTTTTTCCCTCTTGACAGTACCATGTTCCAAGAGGGAATGGAAATATTAATGGATTTTCTAAAGGCCAAGGAGGGCTTCAAAAAGATGTGTCAGAGGTTCATCCCTGCCAGACACTTCTGAGGACTAGACCCAGGCAAGGAGAAGGCAAGAACCACCAGTTGGGATTTCATCCCATCTCTGCCTATTACCAATGGTGGACCTTAGCAAATCACTTTGTCTGGGCTTCAGTTTCCCTGTTTGTGAAGTGGGAGACCTGCTCCGCTATCCAAGGTTGCTGTGGGGATTAGATGAGCTAATGTATGTGAATGTGCCTTGCAAACTGTGGCACCGCAACCATGGGGGGACTTACTGAATATACATGAGACCTGGAGGCCAGGCTGTGCCCCTGAAGCCCCGAGAGGCTCCAAAGCAGGGTGCCTGACAGGGGTGGAAATGGGGGAGTGGGGCTACAGCCCATCTTCCTCTAGCCTAAGCGGGGAAGTCAGGCTTTGAGAAAATAGAAGAGAGGCTGCTTCTAATGAGATGCCTTATCCGCAGCTCAGAGGGTTTCGCTTTCCCCTTCATCTTGAATACTTAATCCTAATAGTCCTTGAGTATATTTGATGTTAAATATACCATTTTGCTCAGCCTCACTGTCCCTCAGGACTGCGAGCTTGAGGTCTCCCCTGCTACTGCAGCCCAAGTTATACCCTGAGGGTCTGAAGGAGGCTTTGGCACTACTGCCATGGGCACATTTCGTACCAACCCCTCACCCCAGCCGGAGCTGGGGGCCAGATAGGGTCACCGGCAATGGGCCTGACAGGCTGGCAAGGGGTAGCTTCTGGCTGTAGATGCCTCTGTGCTACCTGATCCCTCCACAAGGGCTGCACCTTTACTCTCAAGTCCCAGGGCCGCTCCTCCTCCCGTTCAAGGGCCTGGCCCTGACCCACAAACCAGGACTTGACTAGCTGGAGGCATTTTCCCACTCTCTTGTTCATGTGTTGGGCTTGGGGCTCTGTCCCAACACCAGCTCCCCCAAGCCTCCAATTAGCAGCCAACCCATCAGCATCCCTCTGGGGAGTCGGGGGCCCTGTGCCCCCCACCTCAGGGACAGGAGCAGGCCTGGGGTGCTGAGCCAGGGGCTGAAGAAGCAGGTAGGGTATGTCAGCAGGGGATCGCTGCTGTGTGTGAAGGGCTGCTTGTGTCCACAGGCAGCTCTCTCTGCACCCCTAGTTGTGAGCATTGAGCTCCCACAGTGATCTGGAAAAGGGCCTCCACAGAGGCCTTCCACTTTATAGAGCTACCCAGCAAGCCGTGGAGCGTTTAGGTGACTGGAGCTCTTAGCCAGGAAGGGGCCTGCTGGATGGACAGGGCCAGACATAAGCCTCACCCAACCAGCAGTCACCCTCTCAGCTCATGGGGAATTGCTGGGCAGGCAGGTAAACCCTGTGCCTGGGCCTAACCCCCACCCGAGCTGTCTCCAGGTCCAGGCGCACACCCGCAACACCAGGGTGGAATCCTCGATCCCCTGCAGCTGGAGGAGGTAGTTTTCACCCAACACAGTCCACAGGCAATGAGCATGTACTCTCAAGTCAACGTTGCCAAGAGTGCTCTGGAATGTCCTTGAAATGCCTCTAGGGACAGCAGAGGCAGACCAGCTGATCAGCCCCCAGGTTATGGTGAGGAGAAAGGGGGTGCTCCTGGCTGCCTTTCAAAGTTTGGGGCAGGTCCTAGCAGTTTGTCCCTGCACCTGGCAGGAAAGTCCTGAGGAAGGGCTCCTGCACTGGGTTTGGGAGGTGTGTGTAGGGGGGCGGGGGGGAGACTCTTTGCCCCAGGGCCTGGGCAGACCAGATATTCCAGAACTCAGTGGAGGCTGTCAGATGTGACTCAGCCTGAGGGCCCTGCTTCCAACACAGTGCAGCTGTCTCCAAGATGGCGTTACAAGCTGGCTTCACAGGTGAAGCTCACAGAGGTATTTAGAGTGACAAGGGCCCCTTCCCTATGGCCGCCACAGCTGACAGGTCCAAGTGACCCTACAGATTTTGCAGTACAATCAGGAGGCCTGCTGGCCAAGTTCAGATGCCCTGCTCTGCCTTCTACTAATGCAAAAGCAGCCTAAACACAGGAATTTGCAATTAGCTAGAGTGGAGAAGTACATAGTTGACAAACTTTCCCCCTTTGGTTTCTGGAAGACCTTCTTGGAAGCTGCAGTTATCATCTGTTAGGCCTGGTGGAGGCCTAGTCCAAATCTGCCCCCCAGAAAGCAAGTCTCTCCCATCCTCCTGAAGAAGGCCAAGCCACCACTGCAAAGCAGCTCTGAGAAGGTTGTGGATGTAGGCTGACCCACTGTCTTGGTTTGTCCAGGACTGAAGGGTTTCCCAGGAGGCAGGACTTTTCAGTGCTAAAACCAGACGGTTCCAGGCAAACCAAGACAGTTGAAGACCACAGTGGGAGATGGTAGGCTGGCACAAGGGACTAGTGGGGCCAGAGAGAAAGGTCAGGCAGCCAGGCCCTTCCCTGCACACCAGCAGCTGCCTCCCAGCCTCCTACTCAGGGCTTCATCCCCCGGGGCACTAAGGAACTGCCCTAGCCCCTGGGGATGGTCCCATGGGGCAGCCAGGCTGTGTCTTCTCTTGCAGATTGGTAGTTACAGTGGGAAAGCTGTGAGTTGGACTCGGGTGGATCCAGATTTTTTGAGAGCCAAGCTTACTTATGCAGTTTAGGGGTCGGGGGTGCTCTTTAAGAAAAGGAATACAAGCCTGCTAACAAAATGACCACCAAAGGACTATGAAGCTTAAACTTCATTGGCTTCAAGGTAAACCAGCTCCCCTATATTCTGGTTTCAGGGCCCGACCCTAGCCAGCAGGGCACCTCCCGACACACTTGGCTGGGGGAACCGTGCCAGGGGTGAAGCAATGTCACCCATCCCGCAGCTATGAAGTTCCAGATCTGAGGTACCCCAGGACCGTGCCGGTTTGCCCGCAGGTTCTCTGGATATCTCCCTGGGGGAGCCGTTCCGCAGTCGGGGGCGGAAGAGGGGACGCGCAGACATCCAGGGAGCATAGGAGACTCAGGGGGCTGGGGGCACTGCGGGGAAGCCCGCGGCGCGGGTCGCAGAGGCACTCCCTGTGTCTGCGAGACGGCAAGAGCCAGACAGAAAGTTCCCGGCCGGAGCGTGCGGGGCTGGCGGGCTCGCGGCGGCCCGGGGGACTTCCCGACCGGGGCTGAAGAACCCTGGGGCTGCGCCCCGCACCCCCTGCCCGCACGCCCGCGCGTACACCCAGCGCCGCGCTTCCGGGAAGCGGCCGAGCTGCGCGAGGCTGCCGAGGCCGGCGCGGGGGACGCGGCCGCCGCGAGGCGAGCGGAGTGGCCTCAGCAGGGCCCGCGCCCTCCCCTACCCCCGACCCCGGACACCTACCGTCCTCCTGGTCCAACACCATGGTCTCCCGGCGGCGCCAGCCCGGTACGGGCCGAGGACGCGGAGGGGCGCGCGGCTAGGAGTCCGCCGCCTCTCGCCTGCGCTGCTGCCGCCGGCCCCGCGCGGGCTCCGCGCCCGCGAGCGGCGGCCGAGGATAGGGGCCGGCGGACCGGCGCCGGCAGCTCAGCCCCGCGGGCAGGGAGCGCGGGAGGGCGGGCGCGTCCCGGGGGCGGGGGCGCGTCGGTCCGCCGCGGTGTAGCCGGAGCCGCGCGAGCAGCCGCTGCCCGGGCCGGGCCGGAGCCGCCGCCGCCGCCGCCGCCGCCGCCGCGCGCCGGTTCTCCGTCCGCGCGGGCCGCGCTAGCCTCTGCCGAGTGCAGCCTGCGTTTCCCAGGGCCCCTCAGTTCCCCTGTTAATTAAATCAATTCATTATGCTCAGATCTGATTAGCGGCCCTTCCCCCCTTTGAATCAATTATTCAATACACAAACATAATTGCTTGGGCCAGAGGTGCCCGCCATTAGCTTATTTAACTCCAAGGACACTAATTACCCGCAGGGCACGGGAACTTTTCTCATTAATTCTGACAAAACACAAAAGCACAGCCAGAGTGTGTGCGTGTGAGCGACTGTGTGTGTGTGTGTGTGTGTGTGTGTCACCACACGCCAGAGTGAGGGCAGTGTGGGGTGGTGAGCCGCCGTGTGAGCGTGGGGGTGGCGGAATGTGTGCGATCGCGGGTGGGAGTTTGAGTCTGTGGCCGCGCGGGTGTGAGTGGGGGATCCGTGCGTGTGATTGTGAGTGCAATCACCCACAATTGTGGGTGTGGCTCTGGGTCTGGGGACTGCGGGCCAGGGTTAGAGACCCAGGGCAGGATTGTTGAGATTGTGAGTGCTTCTGTGTGTGACTTTGTGGATTTGACTCCGTCGCTACTGTGGTGGGCGCCCCATCCCCTTTCTTTTTTCATAACTGCCCCGCATTGCCGGTTGCACATTCAAGCCCACGGGCTAAGTGCAGAACACAGAAGAGAAATGTGAGGATCAGGAAGTGGTGGGTGGTGTTTCTGCACTGGCTGGGCTATGCTTCTCCCTCCCCCGCCACCCCAGGCTCCCCCAGCCCACCCCCTTTTTAAACCCCAGGTTCCCATGCTCCCCTTCCTTGGCCCATCTCGGTACTGCCTCCCACCCCACCCTATTCCCAGCCTTTATCCTACAGCCCTCCCCGCCCCTGTCTCTACCCCTATTTCCACAGATGCCTGCCACCCAGGCACACCCCCACCCGACTCCACCCACCCTCTGCCTAGTTCTTCCCTCCTGTCTGCCAGGCTGAACCGAGGGTGTGTCTGTGGTTGACCAACTTCACATTTTACCTCCCAGGAAATCTCTATTGAGAGCGAACGAGTATGAGAGCTCACAGAGGCTGGGACACAGAGGGTAATTGATTCCCCCAAATTAGGTTTCTGCTTTCTAAAGACCAGTATTGTTCCTGTTCTCAATGTGCACAGAGGTATTGAAGATTTCCTTTTTGTTTCCTCAGGCAATGAATGAGCTTAATCCATTTGGCTTTATAAATCAGGAAACTAATATTCGCTCCTTCCATGGCAGCTCTTTAAAAAATTTAATTGGTGGTGGGGAGGGGCACATTTTGTCACCCTTATGCTGTCCCCAAGCCACCACTTATCAAAACACATTCTGACTGAGGGGTGGAGAAAAGGCTGGGGGGGGGGGTGGCAGTGGGAAGGGGAGGCGCAACCTGATTTCCCTGCCCTCCTCTGTCCTTGCACTTGGACTCACACAGTATCTGAAAAGTTTGTGAAATGATTGAATGATACTCAACTGGGTGAAGAGGGGAGCGGAGAGGTGCTCTTCAGAATGATCTTCCAAGTCTGCTACTTGCAGTCTTCCACTAGCACTGAATGTAACCACACCACACCCAGGGGTGGCAAGCCCTCTTCCTCACCGTCCTGCACAGGCCGCTAGAGTCAGCTTCCTGTTGTCAGCATCTGACCCTGCCACTCCCCTTCTCAAAAACCGTCCATGGCTCTCCACTGCCCTCGTGACAAAACCCTAACTACTTATCCTATCATTTCAAGTCCTTCCTCAAAATCTGAAGAAGTCTTTGTGACCACCACTCCCCCTTATTTCCACTGATCTCTATTGATTTCCAGCAACCACCTTTACACTCCTGCCCCGCCCTCTGGACTACTTTCCTGTCACTGAACATACCCCGCAGGTTCCGGCTCCAGGGACTCCGCTCAGGGAATTCCTCTGCTTAGGAAGCCCTGGCCCGTGTCTCAAAATCCTCTAAGGAAATAGCTCCTCTCTGTTCCTCTAAGTGGGTGTCTCTGTGTGAAGGCTGTCGTTGCTGAGGGGTGTGTGGATTATTTAGTTGAGACCTGGGGGATGAGATCAGCCCCCGAGGGGAGTGTTTCAGCTCTCCCCTGGAGTGGAAGGAGAGATACAATATCAAGAGTCTACACTGGGGGCGCCTGGGTGGCTCAGTTGGTTGGGCGACTGCCTTCGGCTCAGGTCATGATCCTGGAGTCCTGGGATTGAGTCCCGCATCGGGCTCCCTGCTCGGCGGGGAGTCTGCTTCTCCCTCTGACCCTCTGACCCTCTTCCCTCTTGTGCTTTCTATCTCTCATTCTCTCTCTCTCAAATAAATAAAATCTTTAAAAAATAATAAATAAATAAATAAAAAAGAGTCTACACTGGGTCACTGGAGAAAATGGAAGCTGCAGAGGCAGGGGGAATGAACCCAGCTTTCCTGAACTTTAGATACAGGAATGGTGGCTCAGAAAGAGGAACACTTGGGCATCATCTTTTTTTTTTTTTTCCCCAGGATCTCAGATGGCATGGGACCGGAGCCCAGGAACATGCTTTCTCTGTGGGCCCAATATTTGGATCTCCATAGTGTTTAGTCCTCTGGGTAGGTAGGCATAGCCATTGCCTACATTAGGGATAGCTGTTTCCTACAGTAGGGCATCTGGCCAAGGGGGCAGGAGGGGGCTGAAATTCTGCCCTCTCTCTGCTTTCTAAACCATGGGCCTGGTGTAGGCTGCACCCACTCAGAGAAAGCACCTTTTTCTAATTTGTGCAAGGGCCCCATGTGGGCTAGCATGGCCCTGCAATTGAGAATCTCTGCTTGGCCAGAGTTCACACTCAGAGAAGCCAGCCTGAGAGGTCCCCCAACCATCCCTGTGCCCTGCCCCACCCCCCCAACCAAGGATCTGGTGAGCTCTTAGGAGACCATTCTCCTAGTTGTCATAGAGAAAAAGAGAGTTCAGAGAACTTAACCATCACGGAGTGGTCAGGGATACTGAAATAGAAGCCCAGCCCCAAGCCCTGGTGAAAGACACTGAACTCAATCCACAGCTGAGATTCAGACATGGACAGACCTACCATGAAGACCGAGGTCCCTAATAGGGGCCATGTTGGAGAGAGAGAGAGTGAGGTTCCTGGGACAGGACCAGACAGAACCACAAGGCCTGGAGTTTGGTGGGCTAAGTTCCAGGTACAGTGCTAAGCTGGGCCTGACGCACTCCCAACTAGCACCCCAGGAAGTGGAGAGCAGTGGTAGAAACGAGGAACCCAGTCACTCTGGGCTCATGGCTCTGCTATGGGATCCCCCTCTGAAAGAGCTGGTCACTAGGAGCAGGGGGTATCTCCATGCTGGGTCAAAAAAGGCTAAGAGCAGCTAGGGTCAGCAGCTTGGTGGCCTTGGCAGAAGCACAGGCATGGAGTTCATGACAAGATGGCAGGAGCATAAGACAGCAGCTCTAATTACACAGGAGGTGTCTACACCTCAGGCCCATCTAACCCCATCTCCCAATGCTGGAACTGTTAGAAAGAAAGTGACTTTTTCCAGAACTCAAATTCTCATGGTGCCCAGAGGTACTTGGGTTACACGGGTAAGCATTCCCAGAAGGTCTCACAACTTTTTGGAAAGGAGGTTCCTGAAGAGGAGAATCAGAGGATCAGATTTGGGGGTTAATTATTGTAAATGGGTGAGACCTGACACTTGGTATTTGTATGGCTTTTATGTTCCAACCTGTCATGATGCGCATGAAGGGAAAGGCTGTGTGAGCAAGAAAGAGCCAGAACAATGAGAGGGGAGCAGCCCTCACTGGCAGCTTTGCCTGGTGGCAGTGGAGCTCGGCAGGAGCCACAAAGGGCACTACATCAAGGTCATCAGGCAGATCAAAGGCTTTCCTTCCACTGCCCCTCCCTGCCTTAGAGGGCCTCTTGAGGCCATGCTTGCTCTCCAATGCTCCTGAACTTCTATTTCATTTCCTTCTCATCTCCCCAGCCATCTGGTCCTCCTGCCCCATTCCAGTTTCAGCAGATGACATCACCTCTGACCTGACTCAGATGAGAGAAGATATCAGACAGGAAGGCCTTCCCTTTCCTGCCTCCAGTCTATGCTCCTACCTTTATCGTCAGCATCTGCAACGGACCCCTGGTCACATGCACCTTCTCTCCCAAAGCAGTGGCAAATAGGACCATCCTCCTCCCTGGGCCCTATTCCTCAGCAGGTGCCCTGGCCCACCTGCTACCACCTGTCAAGGTGTTCTGTTGGCTCTTCCTGGCCCCTTCGATCTCCCCTTTCTGCTGGACAGTTTACCATAGCATGGAAAAAAGGTCTGGTGTCTCATCTAAAACAAACAGTCCCTGGACTGTACATCATTCTTGAGATACTTTGCTACCCATTCCCTTTTCTTGTCTGACTTCCTTACCACCCACTCTCCCCGCACCCACTCCTATCAGGTCTCTACAAGGCTTGCCAAGGTCACCAGTGACTTTTATGACACGAAGGGATTATTTTCAGGCCTCACTTGACCCGACCTCCCAGCATTTAATAATGCCTTTAATTCCTTCCTTCTTGAACATGATTTTCCCCTACACTAACATGCTGTCTGAGTTTTCCTTGTCCCCTAGTAGATGTTGCCTTTCACCTTAGCTATTGCTGGCTCTCCTCTTTCATCCAGTCTTTAGCTGTTGGCATTCCTCAGGACTGGGTCCTGGGCCATCTTAGAACACCTTCCCCTGGGGTGCCATCCATGGCTGCCAATGTGTGTGACCTTCGCTAGGATCTCTACTTTGAGTTCTGCTCCAGTATTTCCAGATGCTCTTTTGACATCTCCACTTGGATGTCTCAAAGGCGTCTTAAATTTTAAAATCTGAATTGACCTCTTGATATTTCTTCTAAAATCTTTCTTCATCTTGTTTCAGTTAACTGGCCACTCCATTTTTAATACCAGAATTTCAATCAAGCCAACAAATTAAAAAAAAAAAAGAGAGAGAAAGAAAGAAAAAAAAAGAGAAAAGAAGTAAAGCTAAGTATATCAGGTTATTACACTGTTAGTTATTACACTAACTGCATTCATCTATCAAAAGACAGAAGTCTGAATAAGTTAACTAATAAAATATAGCCAAATGCTGTTTACAAGAAATACTCCCAAACAAGCAATATTAATGTCAAATAAAACTAACTTCCAGGCCCCAAACATGAGCTACTTGGAAATGAAGAAATATTCTCTTAAAATTACTAATGGATCAAAAATAAGATCAAAACTGAAATTGCAAATCATCTAGAAATGAAAAAGAGAACACAGAGTGCCATGCAGAACTTCTGGGACACAGCTGTACTTAGAGGAAAAAATATAGCCTTACATGCTTTTAATATTAAACAAACAAAAAAAGGACTACAGCAATCTTGGTATTTAATCTAAGAAATCGGAAAGAGAACAAACTAAGCCAAAAGAATGTAGAAAGAGATCAATAAAGTCAAAATCAGAAATTAATTTAATAGCAAATAAACTAATAATAGAAAAAAAAAAAGAAAAATCAAAACTCAAACTTGATTTCTTGAAACGACCCACAAAATAGGCAAAACTGATTGAAAAAAAAAGGCAAAATATACAATATTACTGAGTCATAGAAAAGAATGAAATCTTGCCATTTGCAACAATGTGGTTGGAGCTAGAGAGTATTATGCTACAAGAAATAAGTCCATCAGAGAAAGACAGATACCATATGATTTCATTCATATGTGGGATTTAAGAAACAAAACAATTGAGCACAGGGGCAAAAAAAGAGAGAGAGAGACAGGCAAACCAGGAAACAGACTCTTAACTATAGAGAACCAACTGATGGTTACCAGAAGGGAGGTGGGTAGGGGGATGAGTGAAACAGGTGCTGGGGATTAAGGAGTACACTTGTGATGAGCACTGGATGTTGCATGGAAGTGCTGAATCACTATATTGTACACCTGAAACTAATATTATACTGTATGTTAACTGACTGGAATTTAAATAAAAATTAAAAAAAAGAGATATATCACACATACAGAAAAGATTAAAGAATTATAACAATAACATGTGTAAGCCTATGAAAATACATGTGAACCAAGAGGAAATGGATGATTTCCAGGCAAAGTAGAAAATTAATAAAATTGAGTGTAGAAGTTGAAATTCTGAATAGACCAATAAACAGAAGAGATTTAAAAAGAAATGAAAACTCTGCCATTAAAATATCACAAGACACCATATGATCCAGAAATTCCACTTCTGGGCATATACCCAAAAGAACTCAAAGCAAGCTTTCGAAGAGATATTTGTACATGGCAGCATTATCCACAAAAGCCAAAAGGTGGAAGCAACTCAGGTATCTTTCGATGGGTGAATGAATAATCAAAATGTGTATATAGAGATATACATATAGACACATATTATATATATGTATACACACACACACATATATATAATGAGATATTATTCAACCTTAAAAAGGGAGGAAATTCTGACACCTGCTACAACATGGAAGAACCATGAGGACAATAAGCTGAGTGGAATAAGCCAGTCACGAAAAGACAAATACTGCATGATTCTGCTTATACGAGGTACCTAGAATAGTTACAAGGTACCTAAAATACTCAGATTCATAAAGACAAAAACCACCATTACCAGGGACTGGGGGGAGGGAGAAATGGTGAGTTTTTGTTTAGTGGGTGTAGAGTTTCAGTTTGACAAGATGAAAACAATTTTGGAGATTGGTTGCACAACAATGTGAATGTGCTTAACATCACTGAACTTCACACTTAAAAATGGTTGAGCCAGTAAACTTTATGTTATGTGCATTTCACCATAATTAGAAATAAAATACAAAAATATCACAAGGCACAGATTATATTGAAGATGAGTTTTATATAATCTTTTTTTTTTTAAGATTTTATTTATCCATTTAATTGACAGAGAGAGACAGCGAGAGAGGGAACACAAGCAGGGGGAGTGGGTGAGGGAGAAGTAGGCTTCCCGCCAAGCAGGGAGCCCGATGCGGGGCTCGATCCCAGGACTCTGGACATCATGACCTGAGCCCAGGACTCTGGAGATCATGACCTGAGCTGAAGGCAGTCGCTTAACCAACTGAGCCACCCAGGCGCCCCAGAGTTTTACATAATCTTTAAAAACAGATGATTTTTAATGTTATTTAAACTATTCCAGACAAGAGAAAAAGTTGGAAATCTTCCTAGTTTGTTTTATGAGCTAGCATTTTCTTAATTCCCAAACCTTATAAAGATTGAATTTAAAAAGAAAAAATCACAGAGCAGTTTAAATGCAAAATTTGATATAAGATGTTAGCTAACTGGATATGGGAAAAGTAGCAAAAGAACAATACACCATGTAAGGGAGAGTTTATTTTTTAACACTGAAAATATCATTCAGCATCAGAAAATCTATCAATATAAGTCACATCAACAAATAAAGGGAATAAAATACAATTATAGTAACGGATGCCAAAAATCACTTGATAAAATTCAGCAGTTATTGCTAATCATATACTAAAACAGAAATAGAAGAAAACTACTTCAATTTGATAGACTGTTTACCAAAACCCAGTAGTAAATATATAAACAATGACATTCAAAAGCCATTTCCAGAAATTGGGAACAAGATGGGATGCTCATCATCACTATTATTCAACATATTTTAGAAATTCTAACCAATTCAATTAAGACAAGAAATGAACTAATCAGAATAAGTAGCTGTTTTAAAAAAGGATGAAAATATGTTCACAAATAATGTGATTATATATCGAGAAAATTCAATAAAATTTAGGACAAAAGCTATTAGGTTGATTAGATCATGGGGGAAGTTAGCTAAATATAAGGTAAATGGAAATATGTATTTTTTTCCCTAAATGCAATGAGGTATTAGAAATAGAAATGAGAAACAGATGATCTGCATAGTGACAAAACAATAAAATATTCAGGAATAATTTTAAAACAAGAACCACCATCACAAAGTTAAAGATCTTCTTTGAAGAAAGCCATGAAACCATACTGAAGCACATATAACAAGATCTGAACGTATAGTAAGACAGCCGGGGTTTCAAAGATTTATTCTCATAAACAGTGAATCCTTTCAAAATTAATTTACAGATTTAAAAGCAATTTCTCTTAGAATCCCAAATAAAAGTTTTTTTAGAACTGCTAAAAATTCCAATATGAAAAATAAATATCTGAGGCTAGTTAAGAACACATGAAAAGCAAGATTAGTTGGAGAGCACTTGTGTTATTGGATAATAAATCACACTACAAAGCCACTGTGATCTGAGCAGTAGGGTGTAAACCAGGGGGAGATAAGTAGATCAGAGGAATAGAGAGCCAATAAATAGGTCCAAATGTAAAAAGGACTTTAATATATGATAAAAGTTGCATTTCAATTCATCAGAGAAAAAAATTAATAAATGGACTACCATCTAAATAGACATTTCTCTAAGGAAGATATACAAATAAGCCAATAAGCACCTGAAAAGATGCTCAATATCATTGGCAATACACATCAAATCACAATAAGCACTTCACACCTGCTAGGAAGCTAGTATCAGAAAGTCAGATAATGGGGCGCCTGGGTGGCTCAGTCGGTTAAGCATCTGCCTTCAGCTCAGGTCAGGATATCAGGGTCCTGGGATTGAGTCCCATGTCGGGGCTTCTTCCTCCCCTCTGCCCCTTCCCCTCACTCATGCTTGCTCTCTATCTCAAATAAATGAACAAAATCTTAAAAAAAAAAAGTCAGAAAATAACGAATGTTGGTGAAGATATGGAGAAATCAGAACTCATACACTGTGAGTGGGAATGTGAAATGGAGCAACCACTTTGGAAAACAGCTTGCTGTCTCCTCAAAAGTTAAACACAGAGTCACCCTGTGACCCATCACTTCCCCTCCTAAGTATACAGCCAAGAGAATGGAAAACATACATCTATACAAACATTTGTACAGTAATGTTTATGATGGTATTATTTATGATAGTCAAAAGGGGGAAAAAAAACAAATGTTCAGCAACTGGCAAATGGGTATTATTCAGCCATAGAAAGGAATGAAGTACTGATACATGCCACAAAACGGATGAATCTTGAAAACATGATGCTGAATGAAAGAAGGCAGTCACAAAAGTCCATTCATATGAAATGCCAAGAATAGGCAAGTCTATAGAGACAGAAAGCAGATAAGTGAGTGCCAGGTGCTGCGAGGTTAGGGGGTAACAGCTAAAGGGTTTGGGGTTTCTTTTTGGGGAGATGAAAGTGATCTGAAATTGATTGTGCTGAATCACCTATCTGTGAGTAGACTAACGGATGGGTGAATTTTATGGTATGTGAATTATATCTCACCAAAGTCATCTTAAAAAATGGTGTTGCCATATTGGTTGTCCATTTGGAAGAAACAAAAGGGGTCCCTACCCCCCAAATATAAAGACTATGTTCCAAATGAGTTAGAGATTTTAACATAAGAATGAAACAATGAAAATATTAGAAATGTTAGGGGAAAAATTGAATAGATTTGGATAATATGAATGAATTTGGTGGATACTTGCAAGAGTAACAAAAGAAAAGACATACTTGATTAGATTTTAAAACTTCAATTGCAAGAGATACCATAAACAAAGAAAAAAAGACAAATTATATACCAGAAAAATATTTGCAAAATACGTAACAGTGAAAGGAAAAATATGCAAAGAATATACAAAGAATTTCTCTACATTGTAAAGAAAAAAGACAAATGCCCGGGAGAAAAATGGAAAAAGGGCATGAACAGGCCATTCTGGGAGGAGGAAATCTAAATGGCCAATAAAGTGCTTTCCCTCATTATTAGTTGGGAAAATGCAAAAATTTTAAAAGATTTTCTTATTTATTTGTCAGAGAAAGAGAGAGAGAGAAAACAGAATCAGGAGAGGAGAAGCAGGCTCCCCGCTGAGCGAGGAGCCTGATATGGGACTCGATCCCAAGACTCTGGGATCATGACCTGAGCCTAAGGCAGTCGCTTAACTGACTGAGCCACCCAAGCATCCCAAGGGAAAATGCAAATTAAGCAAAATCAGTTTTCATTACCTTAATTCATCAGATTGGCAAAAATTTTTTAAAGAGTAAAATGGTCAGGTCTGCTAAAAATTTGAGAAAATGGCTAATTTCATTTGTTGCTGAGCAAGTCATCTGGCACTATCTATTACAGTTTGGAGCAAGTTACCTGGCACTATCTATTAAAATTAAAAACACGCATGCCTTTCGACCCAGAAATCCTCCAACTGGGAATGCATCCTATGGGGGGAAAAAATCACCTGTATATAAGGATAACCCTATAATTTCTGCATTGCCTGTGGTGGGAGAAAATGAAACTATCTGAATATCACTATCAATCAACGGCTGACTACATTGTTGTACAACCTCATGAAGAATATCATGCAGCTGTTAAAAGATGAGTTAGAGCTACAGCTACTGACTCGCAGAGGATGTCTGTGATGTACTGTTAAAGTTAGAAAAGTAGGTTGCGGTAGCAAGTAATATCACCCCATTTAAAGGAAAACCTCTTTCTGTTCAAATGACATGAAGAAAAGATGTGCCCGGCTGCCCCTGTTCAGACTGTCAGTATGGTGACCTTAGCAGGTGAGAATGGAAGGTGGGAATTAAGGGGAAATCATTACCTTTTTTTATTATACACTTTTAGACTCTTTTCATTAGTCTGTGGTTTAACAAAATTTGGAAATAAGTCAGAGTCCTTTTTGGCACTCCCTCCAATCACACAGTCGCTGCTATTACCCTAGTCCGAGTGATCATTATCTTCTGCACACTGCTTCAAGAGCTTCTTATTGGTCTCCCTGCATCCACCCTGAGCCCCACTAATCCAGCCTCCATACTCCAGATGCAGCCAGGAGATATTTTTAAAATGCAAATCAGATTTTGTCAACCCACCCTCAAACATGTAATGGATTCCCGGTGCTCTCCCCAGAAAGCCCCCATTCTCTGCCCGTCCCTTGGCTCTGCATGCACAGGCTTTCCCGAAGCATCTCCCATTACTGACACCCACCACTTGCTCCCACACGGCAGCAGATTGCCCTTGACATTGTCTGAACCAACACCTGCCTCAGGGCCTGCAGATGTACTGTTTCCTCTGCATGGAATATTCTTCCTCTCCTCTTCATTTGGACCTCCTCTTGCTTACCCCTCAGATCTGGGATTTAATGTCATTTCCCTTCTCGGGGTGGCCTCTCCCCTCAAGACTAGGTTAGACCTCCCTGTTACAGCCTGGCACAGCCCTCTGTTCTTTTCCTCCATAGCTCTTATCACAATGATCTAGTTAATTACATAGTTATTTGTATAATTATTTGTGTGACAGGGATAAGAGAAAAACTATTAAGCTATAAGTGTTTGCATCTTCTCCTCCAGCCCCTGATTTGGGAGAGAAATGGGTCGGACAAGAAGGCTTCTGGGGTCTAACCCAACTCTGAGATTCTGAACTTGCTCTTGCTCTCCTCACCCCACCATCCTCCTCCCTGCCCCCAGTTGGGAGAATTTGCCCATCTCAAATATCTCCCTATACTCCGATTTATCTAGCCAACTAGCTTATTCTGAGAATTGGTGATGACCAGGCCCTTGGAGGTGCCGGTGAGCTTTCAGGCTTCCCTAGCCAGCTAGAATGAGGCATAGCTGGAGTATGGGACTCTCCCAGTCTCCAAATGGCTTTACTTCTGCACCTCCCACCCTGCAGAGACCCTCACCAAATGAACTCCCAGAGCCCCAAGGTCCCTCTGAGGCTACCCACACTCCAGCAGCCAAACCCTAGTTTGACCTGTGGCTTCAGAATCGTAATGTGAATCCTCATTCTGCATGATGAGGGGTCCTCTGTACCCTCTCCCGCCCTACTGATCACCTGTCCACTGAGGCCTGGAGGCCTGGAGCGATCCTGGGCTGGGTCTCAGAGGCCAGGGGTTCCCACGAGCTTCTGAGGCTGGTGCTGGTTCCGGAGCTTCATGGACTCTGACCGACTGGCCTGTGGGGCTGAGAACCGTGACTCACTCCCAGAGAACAGTTTCCCGACAAGCTCACCAAAGTGAACACACCCACACACAGGTGGTCCCCTTGGAGCTACGACCGCATGTCCCAACAGCACACACATCTCACAAGTAGTCCCGGATGCTACAGGCTGGGGCTGTGGTAGGTGGCGCTGGTCGGGGAGCCCTTGCTGTCTGTTCCTCCCCAGTCTCTAGTTGGGTTCTCCTGTCCCACTCCCCTCTAGATCAAAGAGGCCAAAGGGGTTCCTCCTCACCCAGTACCCAACCTGTCTGAGAGATCCTGCCAACTCCCACATGATACGAGTTTGGAGGAAAAAAGTCCCCCTGAAACATATAATCCCCTGTGGCTACTGCTTTCCTGGACTTGTCTGGGCTTCTCCAAGCCGGGCTTCGAGCCGTTGCACTCAGGCTACGCTTTGTGGTGAGTCATAAAAATATTTGAGTCCTGTCAGGGCTGGAGGTCACAGCTGGCCACCACTCAGGGCCTGTACTAGATGTGCCCAAGCCTGGCAGAACAAGCCACCCGAAGCCTGGGGGAGGGGGGCGCATAGCCTTGGGACAGGCTGCCAATTCAAACCCTCAGACCCGCCCTGGGGTCTCTCGGACTTGGGGGTGATGGCTCAGGCCCGGATCTTGATTTTCGTTCTGACTTCACTTCTTGCAGATCTCAAGCAACTCTTCCTTCTTGAGTGTGGCAGACTGTGAGTGGTGTCCCCAGCCTCAGTTCTTCCCTCCCTCTGGGGCACAGGGCTGCTCCAGTGGAGACTATCTTTCCCAGCTTTTCTTGCAAGTAGGTGTAGACAAGCTACTATCCTCATCTGTAGGCAGAAGAGACAGCCCCACTTTTGCCTCTTTCGCTTATAAGGAAGCTTTCTTATAAGCTAGAATATGGACACTCTGGAACTCAGATTTGACTATGCCAAAAAGAACAACACACTGAGGAATGCAGGAAAACACGATGGAATGACGCTGGGTTCCTGAGTGACCTTGTGAAACAACCCTCACAGTCTGCACTTTTTATCACCTATTATGAGAGAGAGAAAGGAAGTTGTAGTTTGGGGTCTCTTAGTCTTTTTCCCTAATGATCACACTGAGATTGATTCCCCATCAATAAAATAGTTTCTATGGTTTCTTCAAGTTCCAAGTGTCCAATTCCAGGCTCTGCTTTGCCAGATCCCTGGTTTCTGAGAAGCTGTCCAGGCTGGGAATCTCTGGCCCTTGGCCTGGAGCCAAGGCTTAACCTTGCTGTACCCCCTGATTCCTCCTTACTTCAGGAGGTTCCCTGACATTCACCTAAGGGCCTGATGCTGGGAGAGGTGAGGGAAAGGATATGCAAAGGCCTCCAAAACCCCCCTCCCCCTTTTCCAGCTGACGGCTCAGCTGGAGCGGGGGCCAAGGGCAGGGAAATGAGAATAGGCTGCTGCCTCTGTGGAAGGCTGCCTCACATTTCAGGACCTCCTCGGAATGAGCGAGTCAGGTATTAATCCTGACCTTAACCATTTTAGCCCAACCAACTGCTCCAATTGTAGGGCCTCTGGCGGGACCCACCCCTCACTCTCCCTTTCTGCTAGTTGTAGGTCAGACTCTCTGACCTTGAAAATGTGGTCCAGGCCTATGGACACAAAAAGGCTGCTTTTCCCAAAGGACCCCAGATGGTCGTTGGCTATGGTGGCACCCTCCTACCTTATGCCTTGCCTGGGGGCCCCAGCAAGTTGGCTTAGCAACTCTTAGAGCAATGTGATAACATACACACTTGTGCCCCAGAGGGTAGCCCCCTAGTCCAATCTAGCCCAACCTGACCTTGAGCATTTGCCTAGAGGTGATCCTAACAGAAGCTCGGGAGCTGGAAGCTGCTGTCGTAAAACCAAATGGCCTAGGATAAGCTCCGACCTGTTAAGACCAGCAGAACAATGCCAAGGAGTGCAGGTGGGGCTGAGACTTCTGCCTATTAAGTTTGAACTAAAAGTCTCCCATCGTCTCTCCTGTTCCCCTGTCTACGGCCAACTTCGTCTTGTGCCTCCAATGGGCAGGCTCCATGCTGGGTGCCAGAATTCATGATCACTGTAGTAGACAACTGTGGGATGTCTGTTTAGCATCTCCCCTTGCCCCAACTTCTGAATACTTCCCCTGGCCATGATTCCATTCATATGTCTCCTGTGAAAGATACCCAGTTCTTACATAATCCTGCCCCCATGGCCCAGTGGACCCTGGAATGGGTGCCTGATCCAAACGAGGCTGATGGGTCTCCCCCAAGGAGTTTTGGATTGGAGCCAAAAGAGTTGAGTTAGTCCTTCTTTGGTGGCTGAAGCTGTAAGATATAAAAGTCAAGACTCCTATTCTCTGTCATGTAGATAAAGCTGCTCTGTGGGTAGACAAAGACTAAGCCAGGATGAAGAGACAAGCAGAGATGGGTGACAGACATAGGTCCAATACTGTTCCTAATTCTATTTTTTACCTGAAACCCAGCTCCATTCTTGCCCTTCTCTTGGACTGGATGTTCTAAGGGTAAGTTGGATTTCCATCACCAAAGAAACTCAACTAACATACTCTTTGTTGTGGAAGGCATAAAGGGCTCCAACCTTAGGCAAACACACTGAGGAAACTGCAGGCATTCCAGCAAG